>NC_053490.1:393126262-393427762 GCF_905171775.1 Rana temporaria | reverse complement strand
CAGGTGGCCAGGGGATGGTAAAAGTACATAACTTATCCACAGTTTGACCAGACCCCACCTGACCATCTACACACAGAAACACAACTGTTCAGGGCTTTGCTTCACAGCCATGTCAACAATGTGTCAGGAACCATAAATCAAAATGAGACAAAAGTGCAATAAAAAAACCACACTTTAATAAAATGGCAAAATAGTACAAACAGAATAAATGTGGTCAAAACATAGCCAGGGTTTGGTAACCAGAGCAGGTAGTCGGAACAAGCCAGGAAAACAAGAATCCAGAGATCGGTGTAGTCAGAAGCAGCAAACAGAGTCAGGAACCATAAGGGAAGTCAGCGACTCAAAAGACTTTAACAGGAAAACACAGCAGAGAGTATCTGGATATGTTGCCCAAGCTGAAGGCCCATGATATCTGATCCAGGCAGTTTAAATAGCCAGCAAGGCTGGCGAGCAGGATATGATCATCAGGTGAGTCTCTGTGGAATGATGAGTACTGGCAAATAATCGACAGCTGAGCAGCCTGAGCTCTGAGAAGGGAGGGCTGAGCCCAGCCCTGACACAATGAAATGTTATGTAAAATTTAGCACAACCCATTTAAGTGAAAGGGGCCATGCAACAACCACCCTGGTGGGTCAGCATTTTGAGGATTTAAACAGGCTATGAGAAGGCAACAAATCACCCCTTCAGCACCTGTAAAATGTAGCAATATTAGCCACATGTGTAAACACGCCCTAACACACACATACGAACCTCGAGACAATCGTTTTTGAAAAATGAAACTCATTATATAGGCTTTAGAAATTACTAATGGTGCGCTGTTACTTTAAATTGTGAACGGATGGGACAATGAACAAAATAAAGTGAATAAACAAGATATCTACCTAAGTGTTCAAACATAAAGTACAGTATGTGTGTGTGTGTGTGTGTGAACAATATGATAGCAACTTAATGATGCAAATAACAAATGTCATAACAAAAGCATTTTTAAAATGTCAATTTGCAAAAAATTCAAAGTCCATAAGAAAATTTGTACAATTAATAAAAGGTGTGACAAGTGAAAATGGTATTCACTTCCTTGCCTACCAGTTTTCAAGAAAAACGGCAGTGTTCTATCCACAATAAAAGAGAGTAGCCATTGATCAGGGGTGTATCGTATAAAGCCCAGCGACAGGGTGCAGTAGTCAGGAGTATGAAAAGTACAACAGGAATGCATAATGCTCAGGGCTTAGAAGTGTATAAGGGTCTGGGGTTGTTAACATAGAACGTGCAGGAGTCAGGTGTGGATAATATAGAAAGTGCAGAAGTCAGGAATGAGTAATGCATAGAGGGTAAGGGTCAGAAGTGCCCAATGCAATGAGTGTAGGGGTCAGAGATGGGTCATGCACAGGCAACTATACAGAATGCAACCAAAAATGACCCCCCTCCAGCTAGTATAAATCCCCCCCCAGCCTTAATTCCCCACAGCCTTATGCCTTGTACACACAATCGTTTTTTGCGGCGGTAAAAAGTCAGCCGGGAAAACAAAGGCGAAAACCGAGAACCTGCTCGGCAGCTTTTTCCCCCTACACACAGCTAGTTTTCCTGGCAGGAAAACTGCCATGAGAGCTTTGGCCGTGATTCCCGGCCATGTATATGCTCCATCGCAGTGTTTGCCATAGGAAAACTGCCAGGGAAAAGACAGCCGGGAATCCAGGCAGGAAAAAATAAAACATGTTCTCAATTTTCCCGCCGGGATCCCCCCACTGTTTTCCTGTTGGGAAAACTGCCATGGAGCATAAACACTGCCAGTTTTCCTGGCCAAAAGCTGTCATGGCAGTTTTCCTGACTGGAAAACTGATTGTGTGTACGAGGCATAAAGTCCCCTTCTCAGCTCATCTCCTCAGTACAGAGCCCTCCCAATCACTGGGCACAGATTCCCTTCAGTACAGATCTCCCCTATTAACTTTAAGTAGCATTTGACTTTAAGTAGCAAGGGCAGTTCAGAGCGAAGGGACGTCCACCCATCAGCTCTGATCTGCTGCTGACAGAATGGGGACCTAGCACTGCAGTGCTTATAGCATTAGCAATGTCGTGGTGTACAGCACAAAAATGAAAAAAAAAGAGTCAAGTGACACCCGGCTCAGACTTCCCCCCCCCTAGGTATGTCACTTCTACTTACCTGCATAAGATCTAGGAGAGCTAGCAACTGTTCACATATTTCAACATGTGTCCGTATTATTTGTGTTTGTGCTTTGATAACTAGTTTTCCCTGGTAATGCAACTAATCTTATGATATACTGTAAGTTATTACAAATGCATTCATAAAGGTGTTTAGCAACACTTAAGCCCTGTATACATGGGCCAAAGAATTGGTAGACTTTTGGTGCTTGTGTAAAGCTGTCCGTCTCATGACCGGCTTCTGTTGAAAGGGGCATACTTGAAAACTAGCATCCAATCAACGCTGGCAACCAATGGCTGGCAGCGCTGATCTGTTTAATCCGGCTGGGGAGTCCACCGTCAGAACTCAAAAGCACAACAGGGGAGATCACTGCACCAACATTGCTTGTGTTAGTAAGTTTTATTTTTTCGCTCAGCTCGCCTGGTTGAAAAAAAAAAAAAAAAAACATCTAGTGTGTACCTAGCTTTATTCACTTCTAGTGTCTACCTAGCTTTAGACACAAACATGTATTTCAGCAAGTATAGTGGGTCACTCAGCAACTTTCAAAAAAAGATCAAGTATTTTTTTCAACGTATGCCCCTCGGTAATAAGAAAAGCCCCCTGGGATGCGATGTTGCTATCATATGATGCACTGGTGGAGTAATTTTTTTTCTTTCGTCTAGGCAAGAATGAAAGCCAGATGACATATTTAACCACTTCAATACAGGGCATTTTCACCCCATTCCTGCCCAGGCCAATTTTCAGCTTTCAGCGCTGTAACATTTTAAATGACAATTTCGCAGTCCTGCAACACTGTACCCAAATTCATATTTTCCCCCACAAATAGAGCTTTCTTCTGGTGGTACCTCTGCAGTTTTTATTTTTTGCACTATAAAAAAAAAAAAGAGCGAAAAATTTTGCTATAATAAATATCCCTTTTTTTTTTAAACAACATTTTTACCTCAGTTTAGGCCGATATGTATTCTTCTACATATTTTTGGTAAAAAAAATCGTAATAAGCGCATGTTGATTGGTTTGTGCTAAAGTTATAGCGTCTACAAAATAGGGGATAGATTTATGTAATTTTTATTATAATGGCAGCGATCTTCGATTTTTATTGTGACTGTGACATTGCGGTGGACACATTGGACACTTTTGACACTATTATGGGACCAAATGACATACATAAAGCAATCAGTTCTATAAAAATGCACTGATTACTTTAAAAATATCGCTGGCAGGGAAGGGGTTAACACTAGGGGGCGATCAAGGGGTTAAATGTGTTACCTAGGGAGTGATTCTAACTGTGGGGGGAGAGGACTGATGAGGGGAGGTGACCGATCGGTGTTACTATATACAGGGTACACACGATCAATCTCCTCTCCCTGACAGGTTGTGGATCTGTGTGCATGCGCCCCCTTGACGCCCGCCCGGAGGGACAGAGTGTTCCTGTGGACGTCATGACAAGTAAGGAAGTGGTTAAAAAAGGTAGATTCAAAAAAATATTATAAGGACAGTGATTTTGGTGAACATGGGAGGGGGGATTATATTGGTGTAAAATGTATCGTAAGAGCCCTTTCACACTGCCAGTGCCCAAAAAACGCTGGTAAAGCACCGCTAAAACTAGCGGCGCGTTACCAGCGTTTTTCGAGCGCAAGCGGGACGCTTTTAACCCCCCGCTAGTGGCCGAAGGATTAAAAGCACCCACAAAGCGCCACTGCCGAGGCACTTTGCAGGCTCTTCCCATTGATTTCAATGGGAAGGGGCGCTTTAGGAGTGGTGTATTCACTGCTCCTAAAGTGCTGCAAAGAAGCTGCTTGCAGGACTACATTATCAACATCCTATGACCAATACTGTACATATTTCCTGGTAAGTCTGGGGGCTAAATTACAAATTTGAGAGGTCCGTTAGTCCTTCCATACTTGAAGTTGTATTATCCACACATTGTCTTCCTGCAGGGAGCCTATTTGCTGGGTAACAGAATTCTCTCCTTGAGAAGGAACTGGATTCAGAGAGCATTGCACGCTACTTATTCTACTTATGCTGGGGGTGTTTCTATTGTGCTCCATCAAACAGGTGTTTTTTTACCCTGTGGAGAGATACCTGGCTGTCATCATTGACAGATTCACATTTACGATCCTTGGTTAATGCTTACATTCTACCACCTTTCCACAGGAAAATTCTCTTTACTATCCTGGACAAACGTGCTCTTCTCAGGTCTCTTAAATTTCTGATAGCAGGAACAGGAAATTAAGTTGTACTCAAGCCCACGCTGAGAACCCTTCCTTAGCCCTGGTTCACACTGGGTACGATTTGGAACGATTTGAAATGTGATTTGACATGTCAAATCGCATCTCAAATCGGCGGCATTTGCCGGCAATGGCACTGTCCTAATCAGTGCGACGCCGCATCTGCGATTTAAAAAAGTAGTTCCTGTACTACTTTTTGCGATTTCGGGCCGCGATTTACATAAAATTGCGTCCGAAATCGCGGCAAAATCGCGGCCGCGAAATCGCGGTAAAATCGCGCATTTTACCGCGATTTTGAATTCGCAGCAGTGTGAACCTAGGCTTAGACTCTGTTGGCACTCCTGCAGAGATCTGACATGTTTAGAAGCAAGTTATGAGGCGAGCTTGAATGGAACAGAGTGCCGTCGTACGTGCTGAACGTAACCGCGATTTGCTAGAGCATTTTGAAAAAAACGATGGTGTGTAGGCAACGTCGTTTTTTAAAATGAAATTTGAAAAACGTTGTTTTGTTTCATGATAAAAAACGTTGTTTTATTTCATCACAAAAAACGACCGTCTGGACGCGGCATTATTCTCTCCCTCACCACTAAAGCTGACCTGGAGCCATTCGCCCACAGGGTTGAGAAGGCCTTTAGGCAGGACATTGAAGCACTTGCTGATGCAGCACATATTGGGGAAGACTGGAGGACCGGGAGTTAGCCTAGGTTCACACTGCTGCGAATTCAAAATCGCAGTAAAATGCGCGATTTTACCGCGATTTTGGCCGCAATTTAATGTAAATCGCGGCCCGAAATCGCAGTACAGGAACTACTTTTTGAAATCGCAGATGCGGCGTCGCACTGATTAGGACAGTGCCATTGCCGACAATTGCCTCCGATTTGAGATGCGATTTGACATGTCAAATCGCATCTCAAATCGTTCCAAATCGTACCCAGTGTGAACCAGGGCTTACAAAGGGAAGTGGTTACACCTGCCCTTCAAGCACTTAATGAATGCTGCAAGACCCAAGACCGACGGATTAACTCTTTAACCTCTTTGCCACCGGGCTTGTTTTTCAGATTCAGTGTTTACGAGACTAAAACAGTTTTTTTTGCTAGAAAATTACTTAAAACCCCCAAACATTATATATATTTTTTTCTAACACCCTAGAGAATAAAATGGCAGTCATTGCAATACTTTTTGTCACACCGTACTTGCGCAGCGGTCTTACAAGCGCACTTTTTTTTAAAAAAAATCACTTTTTTGAATTAAAAAATAAGACAACAATAAATTTTGCCCAATTTTTTTATATATTGTGAAATATAATGTAATAAAGTAAAATGATACCCAACATGTCACGCTTAAAAATTGCGCCCGTTTGTGGCATGGCGTCAAACTTTTACCCTTAAAAATCTCGATAGACCACGTTTAAAAAATTCTACAGGTTGCATTTTTTGAGTTGCAGAGGAGGTCTGCAGGGGGCTAGAATTATTGCTCTCGCTCTAACGATCGCGGCGATACCTCACTTGTGTTGTTTGAACATCGTTTTCATATGCGTATGCGTTCGCTTCTGTGCGCGAGCTCGTCGGGATGGGGCGCTTTAAAAAAAAATTTGTTTTCTTATTTATTTTTATTTAGTTTATAATTTTTTACACTGAAATAAAAAAAAAAATTGATCACTTTTATTCCTATTACAAGGAATGTAAACATCCCTTGTAATAGAACAAAGCATGCAGGTCCTCTTAAATATGAGATCTGGGGTCAAAAAGACCTCACATCTCATATTTAGAGTTAAATGCAAAAAAGAAAATAAAATTGAAAAATGTTTCTTTAAGACGCTGGGCGGGACTGACGTTTTGACATCACTTCAGCCCAGCAGAGCTATGGGGACGGGTGGGGGCGATTTTTCCCTCACTCGCATCCCCAGTCAGCTGCCGAACGGAGCCGATCGCCTCCGCCACTACCGACGGCTTCGGTAAGCGGCGGAGGGCGCGGGAGAGCGGCGGGAGGGGGGGGGGGGACCCTCTCCCGCCACCGATAACGGCGATCTTGCGGTGAATCCGCCGCGGAGACCACCGTTATCGTGTACAGGACAGGCCACTGAAGAGATGGATATCTCGGTTGTGGCAGCTGCTGCTGCCGTTACCGAGATATCCATCTTTAAAAAGGACGTCTTTTCTGTAAAAAAAAAAAAAAAAAAAGGACGTCTTTTTGACATGGGGCGTGGTAAAGAGGTTAATAGATCAAATGGATGACTTTGAAAATAGAAGTCGCAGAGTTAACACCCGTATTAGAGGGCTGGCCAGAAGCTACTGGTCCCAGAGATATAGTTCCTAACCTGCAAGGTCTTTTCAAGCAAATTATCGCCCGAGAAGCACCTGACCAGTGACCACATTGAAATAGACCGTGCTCATAGAGTTCTCCATCCACCTTCAGATGACCCTACTAAACCAAGGGATATCATTTGCAAGCTTCACAAATATTCACTGAAGAAATGCATAATGTTCCTTGTCAGAGGTGTCTGCTACGTAGACTTTGATGGCGCAGTTGTCCTTCTTCCTTCTTTCCAGACACACCATGTCGGATCATGCCCCGGTATCTCTCTTTATACATTCGCCGTCCTCTGACACCTCATGGACTTGGCGCCTGAATGAGAACATCTTATACCCCTCTGCTGAAGTCGGATATGATGAAACGCATCAGGGCGTGAACCACACAACATAATTCCCGGAAGTGATGCGTGCGCTCCACCGCGGCTGGATCCGGAACAAGGAAGTGACTACGATCGCTCCATGGCCACACAGATCTACATGCCGGACGGCTTATACGGTGAAGTCCACCCAATTTTACTTTCAAAGCTTCATTGATTGCGAAGTTTTGAATGTATATTTTATGAGGGGACATTTGATGTGAGGGGTTTGTGATTTAAATAAACGAGATTACGACCATGTGCTGCTCTCTTTTGTTGTATGACCTTTATCGAAGCCCCTATCATTTATTGATCTCCTGGAACGGTGGTGACTGCAGTATATGATTCAGAGCAACACTTCTCTTAGAGGCTGGTTTATATTTTTTTTAGCTCTGCTGAGTTTAACCCCCTGAGGGGAGTGTGTATCACGTGGTGGAATTTGAGTGATCGGTGCACACTGCAACTATCTCTAGGCTCACCCGTGGACATTATTTTGAACTACTGTATTGTGCATCACTGTTCTTAAAGACTTTACTGTGAAGTTGGCCACATGCCATTATTGCTCAACATTTAGCGCTGTTTTTTAGTATCTGACCAACACAGTTTTTGAACTGTTTGTGTTTTTTATATACAAATCTTTGATATTTTGCATGGTTTTTAAACAGCAGCTTAGATAGTATCTAATCCTGTTTTTTTTTGCAAAATTAACTGGGTGTTCTTAACATTACTTGCATTTCTTAGTACCATTTCGGTATTTTTAGGAACAGTATTAATTTCCTCTGGTGCCGAGTGGTGTATCATAGGTCTTTTTATATACATCTTGTTTAATTGAATTGATCCATAGGGCCCAAACATCCACCCTGTCTCCTGCTTTCCACTGACACTGAAAAGGCATTTGACAGGGTGGATTGGGTCTACCTTCGAGTTGTATTTACTAGACTGGGACTTGGCCCCAACATGTTCTCCTGGAGCTAGCTTTGCTCTATAGATCCCCTGAGGCCCAAGTTAGGATGAACAGCGTTCTTTCGGACGCCTTCCCTATCTTGAATGGAACTAGCCATGGATGCCAATTGTACCCCCTTATTTTTGCCCTCACCCTGGAACCATTACTCAATAGGATTCACATGAATCCAAAATGTTAAAGGTTTCTGTGTTGGGCCAAGGAAGCATAAATTATCCGCTTATGCGAACAATGTCCTGTTCTATGTGGCCGACCCTTTGATTTCCCTCCCCAATATCATGGATGAATTACAGAATTCGAGCTTACTCTCTAATTTCAAAATTAATTATAATAAATCAGAAATTCCATCCTTGAATATTCCCTCGAGCTTGTGTACATGGTTGCAATCGTCGTTCTCCTTCACCTGATGCCATACTCCCATGACATATTTGGGTGTCTATCTCACCCCCCTTTGCTCCCAGCTTTATAACAGTAATTACGCCCCGCTACTCTCCACCATAAAAGCAGACCTACACAGCTGGGACCGCGAGACCTTCTCGTGGATGGGGCGTGTCAGTGTGTATAAGATAAACATGTTACCCTGAATCCAGTTCTCTTTCTTTACTCAAGGCTTTCTTTTCAATCTTTAACTCAAAAGTATTTTCCTATAATATATCTGGCATGGGAGAAGCCCTCTGGTGGCTCTTTGTACCCTACAAGAACCCAAGCGGCTGGGAGACATGGGCGTCCCACATATATGCCAATATTTTGAGGCGATCGCTCTGCAGTGGATATTACCATGGGGTGTCCACTAAGGTGTGGGTATCCTTAAAAAACTTGGCTGGCCACAACTTATCCCATGCACCATGGGTACCTCGGGCACATAGAGGACTGTCTGCTTCTGTTTTTCCAACTACTATTCACGCTTTGCAGCAATGGGATGTCCTAAATAGGTCAGGAAAGCTTGCCCGTCAGTTCTTCCCCTAGCTCCCCTGGGAAGCTTCCCCTGGTTTGAACATCAGTCTTTCTTCCGTACTTGGATGGCAGATGGCAAGGTGAGGTGCAGTAGGTTCATCCAAGACCAGGGATTAATCTTACTGGAGGAACTTAGAGTTCAGTAAGGTAGATTGCCCTTAGACAATTGGAGATTTAGACAGCTTAAAAATTTTCCATGTGGTTTACCTCAAGCTACCTCCTCCTCCTCCTCCCCTACCTCCTCCACTACTTTTGAGAAGATTTGCATGTCAGCCAAACCAATCCTGCATTCCATATCTGTCCTCTATGCTATGCTACTAGGGCTGGGACCCAAGGGGAAGCCAATATACATTTGAGAATGAGAAAGACCTGCAACATGAGTTTACTGAGCTACAACTCGCTCACTTAGGCCTTGTACAGACGAGCAGACATGTCCGATGAAAACGGTCCGCGGACCGTTTTCATCGGACATGTCTGCTGGGAGGTTTTGGTCTGATGTGTGTACACACCATCAGACCAAAATCCCCGCGGACAGAGAACGCGGTGATGTAGACGACACCGACATTCTCTGACACGGAAGGTCAATGCTTCCACGCATGCGTCGAATCAATTTGACGCATGCGCGGGATTTCGGGCCAGCGGACATGTCCGATGAGTCGTACTAACCATCGGACATGTCCGACGGACAGGCTTCCAGCGGACAAGTTTCTTAGCATGCTAAGAAACTTTTGTCCGCTGGAAACCTGTCCGCTAGGACGGAAAACTGTCCGGTAGGCCCTACACACGGTCGGACATGTCCGCGGAAACTGGTCCGATGGACCAGTTTCAGTGGACATGTTCGGTCGTGTGTACAAGGCCTTATACTGCCTTACACATTCTAGTTCTGTTGACACGAAAATGCAAGAGAATGGGTTCAAAGTTATGTCTAGATGGTATAAAGTCCCACCAAACTTGCTAGGATATACCCAGCTTCCTCGGATGCTTGATGGTGAGACTGCGGACGTAGGGGTTCGTTTTTACATGTTTGGTGGGAAAGTTACAGCTCTATTGGAAGGACATTAGAACCCAAACATCATCTTGAATATGGATCTTCCCGACTTCCCAATGGTTTTCTACCTTCATGTCCCCACCATTCCTTACAGCCTTTATCGAAAGTTGGTGCTACCCCACCTCCTGAATGCGGCTAAGAGACTGATCCCCATATACTGGAAAAGGAGCCAAGTTCCAAGCCGCTCGGAATGGATTCGTCTTGTCAACGATATTAAGGCTGTGGAAGAATGGATGGCGACACAACAAATGATATGGGATTTGGGCCACTTGAATTCTTATGTTGACAAGGCCCAAACGAACATACAACCAACGGGTACTGGTTCTATGGGAGAAGTCTAACTGTCAGAAATGTTTTAGACTTGACTTGATCCTCTGAGATACTTGATATATGACTGCTCATACATCATAGTAGAGTGCTTCTTTTCTTTTGGTTCACTTGTGTTATGTTCCCTTTATCTGCCTGCTCTCTGGGCTCTAGTTTTTCTACCCAAATTAGTGGTATATGCTCATCTTTATCGCCAAGGTTGATAGTAGGGCCAGAGACAAAACAATGGCTATATATTTCATATGCTTTTATGACCACTAAGTAGACGCCGCCGTCTCTAACACCCTCTATGTTGGATGACCAATTGGGCCTTACGCTATCTACATTGACCCAATAACCACTTGGGTTGCTTTGCTTTTCCTTTTTTTATTTTTTATAAAATTCTTTATTTAAGAAAGAAGAACATGCAGAAATACAGAGACTAAACTGGCGTACATCATAACAAAATAGTCGTTCCCAATAACATCATAGTGTAAGAGAAAAAAAAATCTTCCAGCAGAAGGGAATCACATTAAGCTTCAGGGGGACAGGAGTCTTCCGTACCCCGCATGGTAATTTTTACAGCAATCATCGTTTTAAAGGAATGAGGAATAAAGCCCGGTACCGACTGGCTCTACAGTCGCATGCCGACGTTGTCGGAAAGGCAAAAAAAAGAAAAGAGAAAAAAGAAAAAGGGGAGGGGGAAATGGTAGTACCACCATCCAGTCAGAAAAACTCGGGGGCTGCCGGTACCTCCGACCTGTGAACTTCTGAACGATACAATGTACCTCTGTCCAGAAGGGCTGTAAGATGCAGCAAGACCAAAAGACATGAAGGAGTGTTCCAGTCTTCTCCCCACATCTCCAACATAGGCCAGTTCTCTGAGGGAACATCCTGTGAATTTTTTTTGGTGTGTAGTACCATCAGGACAGTATTTTAAAGTGGTGTTTAGCACAGATAGAGATCTTGTGGGAAAAAAGGATTATCCAGACGACTTGTTTCTCTGTTAGTTGCAATCCCAGCTCACATTCCCACCTGGCAATATAAAGAGGCCCAAAGTCTGGTGGTGGGGTTACCAGTAGTTATGTCAGGGAGATTGCATGCCTCAAGGGAGACTGGTCTAATCTTAGCAATTCAAAGGGGGTCAGTTGCCTCTCGAAAGCGGCCAGGGAGGGCAATGAGCTAATATCAGATGATTGAAAAAAAAAAAAAGAGAGCCCGTCAAGGCTGGGTCTTCCATGATCTGTTGCCCATTTCTCCATTGGCCGTTGGTAAGGAAGTGTTGGGCCTGCGACCTCTCAACCAGCCTCAATTCCAGGAATCCCAAATCAGTGAGTCCCGGACTGAAAGCCGGGTTGCCGACTATGGGGGTGAGTGGAGATGGGAGTGGCACGACAGAGAAGTCGCGGAAAGCTTTCCCGGCAGTCTGTACTGTCACTCCCACCATGGGATAGTCTGAAATCCATTTTGGCAAGGGTTTCCGACACCAGCACAGCCTCTCCAGCTGAACTCCCTTTAGGGATTGTTCTACTTGCACCCATTGTTTCAGAGCACCGTGACGACACCAGTCCAAAATACGAGTTAGAGGACACACCGTGTAGTAGAGATTGGCATCTGGCAAGGCTATACCTCCCCGCAGTTTTGGAAGTCGGAGAACTGTTTGTGCCAGTCGTGGGGGCTTCTGGGCCAATGCTCAGTTCACGGCTTTTAAGGAGGTAGGAACCTGTATAGGGAATGCTTAAATACCTTTTCCTTTTTTAATGTCTGTTTATTTGGTTGCCATGGTCTTTTTGACGGTTTTGTCAGAATTGCAAACAAAGATTGTTAAAAAAAAAATAAAAAAATAACCCACTGTATACATAAACACCAGGGCCCGGATTCACATACATTGGCGGAAAAAAAAAGCCCTTTAACTCAAATTAGTGTTCTTCCTTCTGTAGAAGAGTTTGAATCCTTATCCACCCTGACCATATTGGATAACAGCCCCCTGCAGTGGGTAAAACAGATAAAATACCTAGGTATTATCATTTTCAAATCTGTTGCACACTTCAGTCATTTGAATGTTCCCCTCTTTAATGTCTCTCCTCAAAACACAAGATAAATGCCTAAAGAAATCTCCCACTTAATTTGGGAAAATAATCTTCTTATAATAGAATTCATGCACTTATTCCTGTACATGTTTTGTAATTCCCCAAATTAATCTTCAAGATGCTTCACAGGGTTATTTCAGATTTCCTTTGGCAAGGCATCTCCCCTAGAATAAAATCTGCAGTCTTGCAACAACCCTGGAAAGAGGGAGGCCTGGCAGTTCCCAATTGTTATACATATTTTTTGGCGGGCCAATCAATTTTTGCACACCGTTGTCTGCCTCGCTCCATAGACAAGGCCATGGTATCTTTAGAAACAGCTGTGGTTAGCTCATATGAAGCTTTGTCTCATTTAGTCTATAGGGGCCCAAGATCTCCCCATACTTTAATGTGATCCATGAGTTGTCATCAGAGCCTGGAGGGTGGGACAAGGGGTGGAATTTGGAGGACCGTTCCCCGTGTCTCCACATTCTCCAATGTAAAAAAATCTAATTTCTCTCACTTTTACAAATATGCAGATCCTTTTGTATGGACTAGACATGGTTTTAAGAAATTGTGTGATGTTGCACGTAATGGTGTACTACTGTCCTTTGATGAGTTGAATTCTTGAAACCAGCTTCCAAATTCTCTTTTTTTTTTCCCCCGCTACCTACAGCTTTGGCATGCCTTCCACTCATAACATGGTCGTGGTCAGGCCTCCTTCCATCCTGCTGATCTAGAATCCATGCTACAAGGTGCTGACCTTACCGAGCCCATATCCACTATATAAGATCCTGAAACACAAATTGCTTTGAGCATGTAGATCCATGTGGGTATCCAGTGTTCCAGACCTTGATGACAAAAACTGGGAAGATGGCTGTGGGGCCCCTTTACACGACTGGTCTCAGCTAGGAATCAACTAAACGTTTTTTAGACAGAATTTACAGCGGTCAATCTTCCTCCAGTTGGTATAGCTCCTATAATGGTGCAGGTTTCATGTATGTCTTCTGGGAGTGCCCTGTCATTCAGCAGTACTGGGTTGTGGTTTTAGATTGTATTCATACTGTAACTACTATACATCTTAGCCCTTCAATTAAGAGTATGCCTGCTGAGCCTTGTTAACTATTGCTCCTACACAAGCTACGTATATGTATTTTACTCACACCATTAGTTTATAATGCAAGGAAACTTAATATTCTTTCCTGAAAAAAAGATTCTTGGCACCCACCTAGCAGCCTGGAAGTTACTAGTAAACAAGGCAATTTATTCAGGAGTGCCCCTGAAGCTTCATAAAGTCTGGGAAGATTGGGTAAATTACACTTACCTATCTTTGATTGAACTTGCGTTTGAGAATTACACTTTTTTTTTTTTATTGAATGACGCTTCCTACACTGCCTTTCTAAGACAATGGGTCTCACAATTGTAAGTATGATCTTAGGATGTCGAGTATGCTGTACTAGTCACAGGTGTAAAAGGTTGTTGCCTGTACTGTTGTAATTGCTATGATTTGTTGTAAAAATTTAATAAATTCAGTTCTCTCAACAAAAAAAAAAAAAAGAAAAAAGCATTTTTTTATGAACTACCATTTTCATCCATGGGCTTCAGGTGGTGCTGTCTGCAGACATATAGATTTCATGAGATTGTCACCCAACCCGAACAAAGATAATTTAAACGAGTTTGAAGATTATGGTAACATTTCCTGAAATTTGGTGCCCTAGGTTTTGCTGCACCAGGCTAGTGGATTTCACAAGTAGCTTTTAAAAATAAAGTCATTTTGTAGAGAGTTCAAGGGCAGACACCAAAGCCATGGTTCACATGTATGCAGGGTGATAAACACAGAAAATCCTAAGCATTTTCTGCACTGCACTGAAATCGCACTCCATTCATGCGATCTGTGTGAACACCCATGCTTTCCAATTCCGGTGTGGCAAAAAAAAAGAAGAAGGCAGCCCCTTTTTGAGTGGCTTGGTGCAAATTGAGCCAATACAAAATGAATGGGCTCAAATTGCACTGCAAAGAATCGCATGTGATTTGAATAGAGTTGCAGTTTAATTCCTATCCGAATCACATGCGGGGTCCCGCACCACATATATCTGAACCCAGGCTTAAATTTACAAAAAGGAATGGAAGATCTCAAAAATGTAAAGGTAAGTTTAGATTTCCAAGGTCAGTATAATGATTTGGCTATTAAACCTTTTAAATAGTGTATAGAAGAAAAATGTTATCAGTTTACATCATACAAGTTATTAATGGTGAAATCAATGACAGAATTTACAGAAAGCTGGATCCTTATTTTACAAATAAACCCATTAGTCAGGAAGGATTAGGGATAAAGATTTAACTTGATTGACCCGAGTCTTTTTCAACTTAAAGCAGAGCTCCACCCAAAAGGGAAAGCTCCGCTTGACTGCCTCCGCCCCTGGTTATGACAGGTACCTGCTCCCACTTTCGTCTCAGTATACTGTGGTGAAGCAAGCCGGAAGTTCCCCACCCCCACAGCCGGTCCATTCACAAAGTGCAGCAGGACTGGCTTCGCTGCTAATTTCCCTTAGCTGATTTAAAGTGGAGTTTCCAACCCAAAAATGTGTTTTCATTATTGTGCTCATTAGACTTAAAAAAGAAAAAAAAAAAAAAAATGTACTCATCTGGAAATGCCTGTTGCCATGCAGTCCCACGAAATCTGCCTTTGGAATCACCTAGGATCCTGACATCTCCCTCTAATGCTCCTGGGAAATGTGTGTCATCATTTCCCAGGATGCAGTGCGCTACCCAATTATCACTCCCCATCCAGGAAGTAAGTGCTTGTGTGCTTCACAATGCCCACAAGCAAAATGACAACGGTATGGACTTAGTTTTATAAACTATCTTTTTTGAATAACTATGCGGAGCGACAGCGGATTGTAAAATAGTAAGTGACCGGATTTATATTATAAAAGCGCATGATGAAAGGACATACATTTAAAAAAGGCTAATTGTGGTTGGAACTCCGCTTTAAGGGCCCCTTCACACTAGCGGACCGTATGTCCGCATTTTCATCCGTCCGTTTGCGGATGAAAACGGGACATACATGGGTCCCTATGTGATTACGGGTGTCAGCGGATGAACATCCGCTAATACCCGTAATTTGTCCGCCTCCGCAAAGATCCGCATTTGCAGATGGAAGAAATCCTATTTTTCTTCCGTCTGTCGGATCGGATGAACACGGACATACGGTCCGTGTTCGTCCAGTCCCCCCATAGGGGAGAGCACAGTGTGCGGGGACCGCCCTGTCAGCTCAGCAGGGATTTTACGGAGGATCCCCGCTGAGCAAAGCGGACACACGGAGCGGATCATTACTGATCCGCTCCGTGTGAAAGGGCCCTTAGAATCAGCTCAGGACACCGCTGGATGCCTGTACAGGGAAGCGTTCTTATACTATTGTTAACAGTATTTGTAGCTGCTGGCTTTGAATTTATGAAAGGGAGACAGCGACTCCGCTTTAAGTAAAAAAGAAAGAATTACATGGTTTAATTAGATACAAGGGTCCAATTAGATACAAAGAGTGCTTAATGGATTTTCTTTTTTAACATAAGCCCATTACCTAAATACAGACTTGAAATTTTTAAAATTGTTAATCGTATAAAATATATTTACACAGAAAAATAAATCCATAACTATTGTCTGAAATCTTTTACAACCTTGTATTTGTAGTTTGACAATAAATCAATGGAACTTGAAGTTAAAATTAAACGTTTTTCAGGTGTTGTCTGTACACTATATACCACACAATATATATAAAAAAGTAATGACACTACAAAGCGTAGCTTCCTTTCCCTGTTCCCGCATTAACTAATACATTTAGCAAGCGGACAAACTGTTCAACCAAAGCAGTTTTTTTCTGACTAGATTTTATCTATTAACCACTTGACCACCGCCCCATGTCAAAAAGACGTCCTGTTTTTAAAGTTGAATATCTCGATAACGGCAGCAGCTGCTGCCACAACCGAGATATTCATCTTTTCAGGGGGCGGTGGTGTACACGATAACGGCGGTCTCCGCGCCCTCCGCCGCTTACCGGAGCCGTCGGTAGCGGCGGAGGGGATCGGATGTGTCCGGCAGCTGAGCGGGGACGGGACTGAAGGAGAAATCTCCTTCACCCGTCCTCATAGCTCTGCTGGGCGGAAGTGACGTCAAAACGTCAGTCCCGCCCAGCCTCTTAAAGAAACATTTTTTTTTTGTCATTTGAAAAAATGACATTTTTATTTTTTTTTTATTTTTTTTGCATTTAAGTCTAAATATGAGATCTGAGGTCTTTTTGACCCCAGATCTCATATATAAGAGGACCTGTCATGCTTTTTTCTATTACAAGGGATGTTTACATTCCTTGTAATAGGAATAAAAGTGATCAATTTTTTTTTTTTTATTTCAGTGTAAAAAATTATAAAACTAAATAAAAATAAATAAGAAAACAAAAAAAAATTTTTTTTAAAGCGCCCCATCCCGACGAGCTCGCGCGCAGAAGCAAACGCATACGCGAGTAGCGCCCGCATATGAAAACGGTATTCAAACCACACAAGTGAGGTATCGCCGCGATCGTTAGAGTGAGAGCAATAATTCTAGCCCTAGACCTACTCTGCAACTCAAAAAATGCAACCTGTAGAATTTTTTAAACGTCGCCTATCGAGATTTTTAAGGGTAAAAGTTTGACGCCATGCCACGAGCGGGCGCAATTTTTAAGCGTGACATGTTGGGTATCATTTTACTCGGCGTAACATTATCTTTCACAATATATAAAAAAATTGGGCAAAATGTATTGTTGTCTTATTTTTTAATTCAAAAAAGTGATTTTTATCCAAAAAAAGTGCGCTTGTAAGACCGCTGCGCAAATACGGTGTGACAAAAAGTATTGCAATGACTGCCATTTTATTCCCTAGGATGTCTGCTAAAAAAAAATATATAATGTTTGGGGGTTCTGATTAATTTTCTAGCAAAAAAATTGTGATTTTCACATGAAGGAGAGAAGTGCCAGAATAGGCCTGGTGGTCAAGTGGTTAAAACTAATTAAATTTAACCACTTAAGACCCGGACCTTTAGGCAGCTAAAGGATCTGGCCAGGTTTTGCGATTCGGCACTGCGTCGCTTTAACAGACAATTGCGCGGTCGTGCGACGTGGCTACCAAACAAAATTGGAGTCCTTTTTTTCCCCACAAAAAGAGCTTTCTTTTGGTGGAATTTGATCACCTCAGCGGTTTTTATTTTTTGCGATAAAAAAAAAATACAGCTTTTTTTTACACTTTTTGCTATAATAAATATCCCCCGAAAATATATAAAAAACATTTTTTTCCCCTCAGTTTAGGCCGATACGTATTCTTCTACCTATTAAAAAAAATAATAAAAAAAAAAAAAAAAATCGCAATAATCGTTTATCGGCTGGTTTGCGCTAAATTTATAGCGTTTACAAAATTAGGGATAGTTTTATTGCATTTTTATGTTTTTTTTTTTGTTTTTACTACTAATGGCGGCGATCAGCGATTTTTTTCATGACTGCGACATTATGGCGGACACTTCGGACAATTTTGACACATTTTTGGGGCCATTGTCATTTTCACAGCAAAAAATGCATTTAAAATGCGAAAATGACAATTGCAGTTTGGGAGTTAACAACAAGGGAGCGCTGATGGGGTTATGTGTGACCTCATGTGTGTTTACAACTGTAGGGGGGTGTGGCTGTAGGTGTGACATCATCGATTGTGTATCCCTATAAAAGGGATCACACGATCGATGAAGCCGCCGACCCACGGCTGGTTACTAGCACAGGACGTACCTATACGTGCATGTGCCCAGCCGTGCCATTCTGCCGGCGGAAAATGTGCAGGAGGCGGTCCTTAAGTAGTTAATGCAATACTTCCCACACAGTAGGCACACTACCGTATTTATCGGCGTATACCGCACACTTTTTTCCCCTGAAAATAGGGGGGAAATCATGGGTACGCGCTATACGCTGATAGCATACCTCGGAGGGGAAGGAGGGGGGACGAGCGCCCGCCGGAAATCACTGAGCCGTCATCTCCACTCGGCTGTCACGTCACACACACACAGTCCTGCCTCCGAAACCAGCATTGGACCAGTGTTCCGTCTGTCACAGAAGATGGTCCAATGCTGATGGCGGGACTGTGCGTGTGACGTGACAGCCGAGTGGAGATGACGGCTCGGTGATTTCCGACGGGCGCTCGTCCCCCTCCTTCCCCTCCGAGGTATGCCATAGGTACGCTACAGTCTTGCCAGCACTACAGCCTCGGCCAGCGCTACCCGCATTTAAGGGTTTCCTCACCCTCCCCTTCACCACAGACTGCTGAAGCCTGCTTAGAAGCCCTAAGGTACTGTACATTTTTTTCATTTGTGAATGTGATTGGACCTATTTTATTTTATTCATTGTTGTGGAGGAGCACTTGTCATATATTCACTTGGTGCACACTATTGCATGAATTATTTGGTATGCATCCTATTTAATAATGCATATATTTCACGTAATTTACTAGCCTGCTTAGAAGCCCTAAGGTACTATACATTGCTGCTTATCTTAAAAAATTAGTTTTTCCAGAAAATTCCTTCTTAAAATTGGGGTGCGCGTTATACGCCGATAAATACGATACCTAAAATGGAAACTAAGGCACTCATATTGAACATTCTTTTGTAACCATGTTTCATTAGCAGTTTTATTCCATAGCAAGCTCATTCCATTCTTAAAAAGGTCAACTCCACACAAAGCTGATTATATTGGAAAGCAACATTACCTGCTGCAGCTCTAGGGGACACAAGTGTCCTCACAAGATATCTCAGTTATCTACAGTGATAACATAACCAATTATTAGTACCTTCCTTTAATTGGGAAATGTGGTGTGAAGTGGGTAAAATAATCTTGTCAGAAGGGGATGAGACCCAGTCAGCTGTGAGAAAACCTGACTAATGGAGCCTAAGAAAAGAATCAGCGATTTATCAAAGATATTGGGTTTGGGTGGAGTTGCCCTTTCCCATTTACCATGTCAACCAAAGACATTTTCAGCTGGGTTATTAAAAAGTTAAAAGTAAACATAAAAAAAGCCTACCATATCACAGAGCTATAACTGTCTTCACTAGCCCCTCCATTTAGCTCTATTCTTTAGTTCATTTAAAATATCAAATAACATTTCTTTGCAGCTGTTTCAGGACTGGTACTGGAAAGGAAACATTAGAATACATAGTTCTGAACGTTAAAAAAAAATTGGCTCTAATTTAAAAGGCCAAAAAAGCCGTTTTAAACAATCCGCTTTATTGGATTTGCTTGGGACTACTGGTACGGTCTCAGGTGCTTCATACAACTTGATACCTTTTGCGTTTTCCAAATACAAAAAATAAATAAAAAAATCACAAAAAACTGAAAAAGGTTTTAGCCATTCTGGTTTTTACTAAAAACAGTCAAAAAAGTAAGGTCCCTGGGAGGAAGTTTTTTTGTTGAATTGGTGAACATTAACCTGCCTGGCGGTCTTCCCGAGTCTGACTCGGGGTTAGATTTTCCTGCTGCGAGCGGAAACCCCGAGTCAGACTCGGGCTTGCCTCGCTAGATCCACAGGCACAAGTTACTTACCTTGTCCCTGGATCCAGCGATGCCACCGCGCTGTGTGAGCGAGTGGGACCTCGCTCGATTCACACAGTGCCTCCGTGTGACGCCGATCTCCGTTCCCTGCGACGTTACGACGCACGGGGACGGAGAACGGCGCCAAATTCAAAAAAGTAAACAAACACCTTACATACAGTATACTGTAATCTTATAGATTACAGTACTGTATGTAAAAAAAACACACCCCCCTTGTCCCTAGTGGTCTGTCCTGTGTCATGCATGTCATTTTATATAATAAAAACGTTTCTTTCTCCCTGCAAACTGTAGATTGTCCATAGCAACCAAAAGTGTCCCTTTATGTCAAAAATAGTTTTAGATCAGCTAAAAAACAGCGATAATAAATTATAATCACTTGCAGAATTGTGCGATAGCGATTTGTGGGGAAATTCGTCATAAAAAAAAAAAAAATAATGACAGCAACAATTCTGCAACTGAGCAAATTTCAGTGATTTTGATTTGATTACATTATTGAATAATTTTTATTATAATTATATTATTATTTGTTATAATTATTTATAATTATTTATTATATTATAATTTATAATTTTGTTTTTAAAAAAATGTCATACCTGGGATGCCTATTAGAATCTTGTTTGGTCAGATTTAAGTGAGTTATTTCTAAAAATTACAGACCTACAATATAAAACGCCAAATTTCCTTGCAAATAATGGTACCGCTTTTAGCATGTTTTTTCTGACAGAATCATACCGCCAGGGAGGTTAACCGGCTATGGTATTTAGGGTAGAGGGTTCATTTAGGCCCATCCTAAATATCTTAGACTATAAGGATTATCATAGAATTTCCATTTTTTTTTTTTTTTAACATTTGAAAGCAAGCCTTGGTTGGGTTATCAGTCATTTTAATTAGAACATTTCTTCATCGGTTTCAGAGTCATCGCTTAGTTTGGTAAGTTTTTCAAGTTCTTGGCCATCCTACAGAAAACAGAAGAAATCTAAATTATGAAAGATTATTAGACATTGACAAAAATGTAAGAATCATGCTAGAGTTTAGAGTAAAACTATAGGCAATTTTTTTAGGATAAAGGGAAGGTTTTAAACCCTCATTTTTTCCGCCATCTGTATCCCATTGGGGAAGTTCTCCTTCACTTCCTGTCACATAGCTAAAAGAAGAATCGAGAGGAAATCCCTGCAAATTAAGGGAATCCCTTGGGAACTCCCAGGTCATCAGGACTAGTTACCCCATTGGAATATTTACACTCCATTACTTTTCTGGGGACAACCCAAAATTTGGGATTTTCCATTAACTTTCAATCATCATGGTAAGCAGAACTAGAGAGGGTGAATCTGCCTAATGGGGACACAGAGAAATACTGGCAGGTGTTATAATCCCTGTCCACACTATCCAAAAAAACAATGTAAAACAACAAAATTATAAAATGTATTGAACTGGAAATCCATCCAAAACAATTCTTTTTCACTCTTGGCTAGAGTGGAAAGTGGCATCTTTGTTGGGCTATTATTGCTTTGTGCTCCAACAATGGATATTTAGCCTCATTGACCCTCATTACATAATCTTGTTCTGGGACCATCACTTGAGAAAGGTAGAAACAGCAATACCACCTGACTTATAGTATCTCACAAAAGTGAGTACCCTCACATTTTTGTAAATATTTTATTTTATCTTTTTATGTGACAACACTGAAGAAATTACACGTTGCTACAATGTAAAGTAGTGAGTGTACAGCTTGTATAACAGTGTAGATTAGCTGCCCCCTAAAAATAACACACAACCATTAATGTTTAAACCGCTGGCAACAAGTGAGTACATCCCTAAGTGAAAAATGTCCAAATTGGGCACAAAGTGTCAATATTTTGTGTGGCCACCCTTATTTTCAAGCACTGCCTTAACCCTCTTGAGCATGGAGTTCACCAGAGCTTCACAGGTTGTCACTGGAATCCTCCAAGATGACATCACAGAGCTGGTGGATGTTAGAGACCTTGCTCTCCCCAACCTTCCGTTTGAGGATGCCCCACAGATGCTCAGGGTTTAGGTCTGGCCAGTCCATCATCTTTACCCTCATCTTCTTAAGCAAGGCAGTGGTCGTCTTGGAAGTGTGTTTGGGGGCTTCAGTATGTCACAATTAGGGTTGTCCAGATACCGATACCAGTATCGGTATCGGGACCGATACCGAGTATTTGCGGGAGTACTCGTACTCGCGCAAATACCCCCGATACCTAAATAGAATACTTCCCCCCCCCCGCCGCTGCCGCCGCATCGCGCCGCTGCATCGAGGGACATGGCTAGAGGGACATTGCTGCATATGTGAGGGACATGGCTAGAGGGACATTGCTGCATATGTGAGGGACATGGCTGCATATGTGAGGGACATGGCTAGAGGGACATGGCTGCATATGTGAGGGACATGGCTAGAGGGACATGGCTGCATATGTGAGGGACATGGCTAGAGGGACATGGCTGCATATGTGAGGGACATGGCTAGAGGGACATGGCTGCATATGTGAGGGACATGGCTGCATATGTGAGGGACATGGCTGCATATGTGAGGGACATGGCTAGAGGGACATGGCTGCATATGTGAGGGACATGGCTAGAGGGACATGGCTGCATATGTGAGGGACATGGCTAGAGGGACATGGCTGCATATGTGAGGGACATGGCTAGAGGGACATGGCTGCATATGTGAGGGACATGGCTAGAGGGACATGGCTGCATATGTGAGGGACATGGCTAGAGGGACATGGCTGCATATGTGAGGGACATGGCTAGAGGGACATTGCTGCATATGTGAGGGACATGGCTGCATATGTGAGGGACATGGCTAGAGGGACATGGCTGCATATGTGAGGGACATGGCTAGAGGGACATGGCTGCATATGTGAGGGACATGGCTAGAGGGACATGGCTGCATATGTGGGGGACATGGCTGCATATGGGGGGGACATGGCTGCATTTGGGGACACATTTAAAAAAAGTATCGGTATTCGGTATCGGCGACTACTTGAAAAAAAGTATCGGTACTTGTACTCGGTCCTAAAAAAGTGGTATCGGGACAACCCTAGTCACAATACATGCTGGCATTCATGGTTCCATTAATGAACTGTAGCTCCCCAGTGCCGGCAGCCCCAGACCATGACACTCCCACCACCATGCTTGACTGTAGGCAAGACAAACTCATCTTTGTACTCCTCACCTGGTTGCCACCACACACGCTTGACACCATCTGAACCAAATAAGTTTTGTCTTCAGCAAACTGTTTGAGGGCTTTCTTGTGCATCATCTTTAGAAGTGGCTTCCTTCAGGGACAACAGCCATGCAGACCAATTTAATGCAGTGTGCGGTGTATGGTTTAAACACGGACAGGCTGACCGACCCCCCACCCCTTCAGCCTCTGTAGCAATGCTGGCAGCACTCATACGTCTATTTCCAAAAGACAACCTCTGGATATGACGCTAAGCACCTGCACTCAACTTTTTTGGTCGACCATTGTGGGGCCAGTTCTGAGTGGAACCTGTCCTGTTAAACCACTGTCTTGGCCACCATGCTGAAGCTCAGTTTCAGGGTCTTCGTAATCTTCTTATAGCCTAGGCCATCTTTATGTAGAGCAACAATTCTTTTTTTCAGATCCATGTTGAACTTTTATTGACCAGTATGAGAGAGTGAGAGCAATAACACCAAATTTAACACACCTGCTCCCCATTTACACCTGAGACCCTGTGACACTAACGAATCACATGACACCGGGGGAAGGAAAATAGCCTATTGGGCCCAAATTGGACATTTTCACTTGGGGTGTACTCAGTTTTGTTGCCAGTGGTTTAGATATGAATGGCTGTGTGTGTGGAGTTATTTTGAGGGGACAGCAAATTGACACCGTTATACAAGCTGACTCGCTATTTTACATTGTAGCAAAGTGTCATTTTTCCAGTGTTGTCACATGAATAAAGATATAATAAAATATTTACAAAAATGTGAGGGGTGTACTCACTTTTGTGAGATACTGTATGTATGCTTGTCAGCATCTGTCAATTCTCTTCCTGGCCTGATCACATACAGCAATGTTGCACTTTGACTCAATGTTACTCCTCAGCCAGGACATAATAGCACACATCAGATCCAAAAGATCTACAATCCCCGATATTCGAAACTGACAAAAGGATCTGGGGGTTTTAGCAGATTAAAGGCTTAACACCATGAAATGCCAATACTTTCAAATAGTAAATTTGGGGGGGAGGGGGCTGGAAGGAATGTGATCAACTTGTTCAAACATATAATTGGTGCTTATATTAAAACTCAGGGTTCTATTGTTCAACTTGAGGTCACTGCAAATGACAAGGAGACACATTGTGCCTGGAGAAACTGAGGTTTAACATCCACATATGGAAAGGCTTCTTTACAGCAACAACTGTAAATATAAGAAACAGCTAGTTCTAGCAAACTCAGTAAGTTGCTTAAAAAAAGGCTGGATAGGTTTCAAATTGCACAAAACACAGCCGAATATCAATATGTTTAAGAAATAACACGGATTAGGGTGAATTTATAACAAATGGCAGTGAAAATCTGATCCCATTAAAGCAGCCTGTCTCAATTTTTTTACCCCCAATGAACCTTTAAATGTGAGAAAAATGCTCCTTACAAGGGTGGATGCCACCCTTACAGTAGTGGTCAGAATGCCACCCATGCAGATAGCTAAAAAGATCATTGAAGGCATGCAGCTGACTGTGCCATGTGGTATTGGCCGAAACAGGTACCATCAAATTGGAGGTTAATCTACCACAACTCAATGAACCCCTAGCGATCTCTAGAGGAACTCTGGTTGAATATGGCTGTCAGAGGATCAGGAATGTTTTCCTTTTGGAGGTGATTGGGATGATTTTCTTTCTTTCTTTTTTTTCTTTTTACACGACTTGCCCTAAATTAGGGTTATGAGAATGCAGGTTTTTCATTTTTTTTTTCTTTTGGCTCAACTCAATGGACATGTGTCTTTTTTTTCCAACTGAATAAAGTATGTGAAACTTATATTTTAGGTTAGCTGGTCTCTAAGTTGACACTTTGTTAAAACTCTTATAAAAAGAACAATGGAAAGATGTATACCAAAGCAAAAGGTACTTACTCCGCCAGATCGCTCCCAAACATCTCCATTTACTATTTTTAGCTTTTCACGTTGTGCGGGTCCTTTGGATTCTGAAATTCTGCTGGCATTATAAATATATATAGAGAGAAGAACCACAGGTGCTTCTAGAAAGAATTCCAAAGAGGGCTTAAAATTGAATACAAAAAACGACACAGTCGCAATTATAACTGTTGTCACTTGTGCTGTGAGGACATGAAACATATTGTCTCGGAATTTCAATATAAAAGCCACCGACAATCCTACAAACGCAGTTGCAAAAATGAGAGCAATTGAAAATCCATTATGGCCATAGAAAAATCCACAGGATTTTATTTTGCTAAAGTGCTCGCTGTGAAAAGACAACGTGAGGCCATTGAACAACACGCCAAATACGTAAAGTTTGCTGTTTTGAATGAAAATGCTCTCAGAAATCTGGTCCCCTTCTTTCAAAATTTTTTCATTGTAGATGTTCGCTAGAGCTGATATAACACATTGAATTATAATGAGAAAATGACCAAATCCAAAGGGCATATTTTTCAGTGCAGACTGTAACATCGAAGTTCTAGACTCCTGGTTTCCCACATCAGTCTTTGACACATAAGTGCAACTGTTGGATGGGGCTGAATGGAATATGTGGTGAGCTTCATGAACAGACGCATCTTTTTGGGTACCGTGGTGGGATGTCAGGCCCATAATAGAAAAGAAGAGAATAAGCAGGGATGCCCATTGAACATATGAAAGCTGACGCCTGCAAGAGGACACAATACAGACACATAAGGCTCTAAAAATGCATTTCAGATTTTCAGAATAAAATCACTCTTATGATTTACAGAGAAATAACAGTTTAAAAGCAAAATTCTACATCAGTATTGACCCACCTAATGTGATCATTTACACTGTTTGGCAGACTAAAGCACATTACTTCTTTATCGAAAAAGCCAGGGACACTATTATCTTTACCCTTCTACCCCCATGCATTAAGACCCCATTCACACCTGAGCGTTTTGTAGCTTGAAGCCTGAAGCTACAAAAACCTGGAGGGGAAAAAAATCAATTATTCTCTATGGAGATGGTTCACATCTCCACTTCAAAACGCCTGAAGTCAGAAGTTCCAAAACGCCTGAAGCTCAAACAAGTTCTGGGACTTTTTTTTAGGAAGTTTTGGGCATTTTTCTGCTTTTAACATTGGTGACCCTTTCAGACCTGTCCAAAATCGCGGCAAAACGCAGTAAAAAACGCCGCAAAAACCACGAAAAACGCTACGCTCAGGTGTGAATGCAGCCTTATGCCCCGTACACACCATCACTTTATGTGATGAAAAAAAACGACGTTTTTAAAAACGTCACTTTAATTGACTGTGTGTGGGGGAAAACGTTGTTTTATGTCTTGTAAAAAACGACCAAAAATAATTGAAGCATGCTTCAATTTTATGTGTCGTTTTTCAAAACGTTGTTTTTTACTTCACAGAAATTGACCGTGTGTAGCAAAAAACGTTGTTTAAAAAGACGTTTTTACACCCGCGCATGCCCAGAAGCGAGCTTCAATGGAAAAAGTGGTGAGAACGTAACCTCGCTTTGCTAGAACATTGTGAGAAAAACGATGGTGTGTAGGCAACTTCATCTTTGAAAATTGAAGTTTCAAAAACGTCATTTTTTACTTCACAGAAAAAAGAGATTTTTAATACAGCTTACCTGTAAAATCTTTTTCTTGGAGTACATCACGGGACACAGAGCGGCATTCATTACTATATGGGTTATATGGAGTACCTTCAGGTGATAGACACTGGCAATCTCAAACAGGAAATGCCCCTCCCTATATAACCCCCTCCCATAGGAGGAGTACCTCAGTTTTGTAGCAAGCAGTATGCCTCCCAAAATGGTCCTCAAAAAGAGGGGTGGGAGCTCTGTGTCCCGTGATGTACTCCAAGAAAAAGATTTTACAGGTAAGCTGTATTAAAAATCTCTTTTTCTTTATCGTTACATCACGGGACACAGAGCGGCATTCATTACTATATGGGATGTCCCAAAGCAATGCTTACAATGAGGGGAGGGAGAACATCTCCAAGACAAAAGGATTTAATTTAGAGGTATACTCAAATCATAATAAATCCAACTTAGTTGAGAAAAATAATCTTACATTTTAAATTTAACTCAAAAAAAAGAGGAGCCCCCGGAATCCGAGGGTCTCAAACTGCAGCCTGCAGCACTGCCTGCCCGAAGGCAGTATCAGTATTCCTTCTTACGTCCAACTTGTAGAATTTTGTAAATGTGTGGACAGAAGACCAGGTTGCCGCCTTGCAAACTTGAGCCATAGAGATCTGGTGGTGTGCTGCCCAGGAGGCGCCCATGGCCCTAGTAGAATGAGCCTTTAATGATACTGGAGGAGGCAACCCTTTCAAGCCGTAGGCCTGAGTGATTAATTGCTTAATCCACCTAGAAATGGTGGATTTTGCAGCTGCCTGCCCCTTCTTGGGCCCATCCGGTAGAATGAACAGCACATCTGTTTTCCGGATCTTCTTTGTAGCTTTAAGATAGGCCTTCATGGCCCTGACAATATCCAAGGTATGCAGCAACCCTTCCTTTCTGGAAGTAGGTTTAGGGAAGAAGGATGGTAATACCAAATCCTGGTTCAAATGAAAACTGGATATAACCTTCGGTAGGAAGGAAGGATGAGGGCGGAGAACGACCCTGTCCTTATGAAAAATAAGATATGGTTCCTTACAGGATAAGGCCGCCAGTTCCGAAACTCTTCTTGCGGAAACTATGGCAACCAAAAATACTAACTTCCTTGTCAGTAAAACCAAAGGAATTTCAGCCAACGGCTCAAACGGTTGTTTCTGTAAACTTGACAGAACAAGATTTAAATCCCACGGACAAAGCGGGGATTTAACTGGAGGTTTAATACGTAAGACCCCTTGAAGGAAGGTCTTAACCAGCGAGTGGGTGGCCAGCGGCCGCTGAAACCACACTGACAGAGCCGAAATCTGTCCTTTGATTGTGCTTAATGCCAATCCTTTATCCACTCCTAGCTGGAGAAAACTTAAAACTCTATCAATGGTGAACTTGCGAGGAGGCCACAGCTTGGACTCACACCAGCCTACATAGGCCTTCCAGACCCTGTGATAAATCACCCTAGAGACCGGTTTCCTGGCTCTGATTAGGGTAGAGATTACTTTCTGAGACAGACCTCTACCCCTGAGAATCAGGGATTCAGCTTCCAGGCCGTCAAATTTAGATGCCGTAAGGCAGGGTGGAGGATCGGACCTTGCGATAGCAGGTCTGGCCTTAGAGGCAGAGTCCAAGGGTCTCCCACTACCATCCTTAGGATTAGTGAGTACCATGCCCTTCTGGGCCATGCTGGAGCTACCAGGATAACTGGTATGTGCTCCACCCGGATCCTGCGTAGCAGGCGGGGTAGTAACTGGAGCGGGGGAAACGCATAAAGAAGTTTGAACTGATGCCAAGGGCAAACCAGCGCATCGGTTCCGCAGGCCATCGGATCCCTTGAGCGGGACATGAACCTGTCTAGCTTCTTGTTGAGTCTCGATGCCATGATATCCACGTCCGGCACTCCCCATCTTTGGCAGAGTGCTTGAAAGACTTGTGGATGCAGAGACCATTCCCCCGGCCATAGAGTCTGGCGGCTTAAGAAGTCCGCCTGAAAATTGTCCACTCCTGGAATGAATATTGCCGATATGCAGGGCACATGAGCCTCTGCCCATAGGAGAATCAAGCTCACCTCTCTCTGAGCGGCTTGACTCCTGGTTCCCCCTTGGTGATTTATGTATGCCACGGCCGTGGCATTGTCTGATTGAATTCTCACCGGGAACCCCTGCAATTTTGACGTCGAAGCCCTGAGGGCTAGTCGAGCAGCTCTGAGCTCCAAGATGTTGATGGGCAACTGCTTCTCTGGCTTTGCCCAAGTACCTTGGCGAGTGCAACCATCCAAAATTGCTCCCCAGCCCGTCAGGCTCGCGTCTGTGGTCACTATCTTCCAAGCCACTGGGCTGAAAGACTTCCCCTTCAGTAGATTCTGAGGGTCTAACCACCAACACAGACTTTGTCGGACTCTTGATGAGAGCGGCAACGGGATATCCAAGGCCTGTGGCCTTCTGCTCCATGCTGACAGGATGGCTGCCTGCAGGATGCGAGTGTGGCTCTGGGCGTATGGTACCGCCTCGAATGTGGCCACCATCTTGCCTAGTAACCTCATACTTAGGCGAATAGTCGGTTCTTTCTTGCTTAGAACCAGTAGGATTAATTCCTTGATGGCTTTGACCTTCCTCAGAGGTAGGAACACTCTTTGTTGTTCTGTGTCTAATCTCATGCCGAGATATTCCAACTGCCTTGTGGGCAGGAAAGCTGACTTTTCTCGATTTAGGACCCAGCCGAACCTCTCGAGGTATTGGACCGTGAGGGCCACTGCTCGCTCCAAGCCGGGAGACGAGTGGTCTATGACTAGGAGGTCGTCCAGGTATGCTAGGATCGTGACCCCTTGGATCCTTAGCTTGGCTAGGATTGGAGCTAGGACCTTCGTGAACACCCGGGGGGCCGTAGCCAACCCGAAGGGAAGCGCCACGAATTGGAAATGACGCGAAGCCACCATGAAGCGTAGATATCTTTGATGTGGCTGATAAATTGGAACATGAAGGTAGGCATCCTTTATGTCTATGGACGCCATGAAGTCGTCCTTTTGGAGTGTGGCAGCTGCTGACCGCACGGATTCCATCCGAAATGAGCGGACTTTTAAGTATGCATTTACCATCTTTAGGTCCAAAATTGGCCTGACATCTCCATTGGACTTTGGGATGATGAATAGGTTGGAGTAGAAACCCAGCCCCTGTTCCAGGACTGGTACCTCTACTATTACTTCCTGGGAAAGTAGATGATCTAATGCCGATCTTAATGCGGCTCCCTTCTCCGGATCGTTTGGAATCCTCGACTCCTGGAAATGAGGAGGAGGAAACTTTAGGAAATCTAATTTGTAGCCCGTGGCCACGGAAGACCGTACCCACTCTTCGGGAATGCTGGCTTCCCAAATCTCTGAAAAGAGTCGCAGCCTTCCCCCCACCTTCGTGGGTGGGGGCGCCCCTTCATAAGGTCGACTTGGGGGCTGGTTTTGCTGGTTTGCGAAACCACTGCTTTCTGCCTCTAGCAGCCTGTCCTTGTGACTTGCTGTTGAAGCCGAAGTTTGCTTTCGCAGGAGGCCGTCAATACTGCTTGGCATTAGAGGGCCCCTGCCCAGGGGAATACTGTCGTTTAAACGCAGGCCCCTGCAACTTCTTCTTAGTTGGCAAGAGAGTACTCTTGCCGTTTGAAATGGTCTGAATGTATCTATCTAGGTCTTCTCCGAAGAGTCGTCCTCCATGGAAGGGGAACCCTACCAGGAGCTTCTTGCATGGGGGCTCAGCCTCCCAGCTCTTTAACCATAAGAGTCTTCTCATATGGACAAGGAATAACGATAAACGTGACGCTTGCTGGATAGAATCCTTAATTGCGTCTACCGTAAAACATATGGCCTTAGGGACGTCCGAAAATTCTTCTGCCTGCTGGGCAGGAATAAGTTTAAGCATCTGCTTAAATTGATCCGATAATGCTTGAGCGACCCCAATCGCAGCCACAGCTGGCTGTACTACTGCCCCTGCAGTAGTGAAGGAGTTCTTAAGTAGTGCTTCCAAGCGTTTATCAACTGGATCCTTGAACACCTGTATGTTTTCTACAGGGCATGTTAACGATTTGTTAACACATGAGATGGCTGCGTCCACTGCAGGGGTAGCCCATCTTTTGGAAAATTTATCTTCCATAGGATATAGGACAGAAAATCTTTTAGGTGGTAAGAAGATTTTATCTGGCTTGTTCCAATCTTGGAACAAAACTCCCTCTAATAGAGGATGGATCGGAAACACAGCCTTGCTTTGAGGCGCCCTCAGTGAGCCCAAAGCTGAAACCGTCGATACCTGGAGATCTGGTACTGGCAAGTTGAATGCCTTATGGACCAAGTCCGTTAATCCTTGAATCCACCAGCTCTCCCTCAGGGAGACTGCCCCAGACTCCTCTGTATCCGGATCTTCGATCCCTGAACCTACTTGGTCCTTGTCCAAGAGGTCGTCCAATTCCCCTGAGGAAATGACCTCCTCTTCTGAGGGTCCGCGCTCGGGCGACGGAGATCTACTCCGTTTACTGCCCCGCATAGCTGCGGCTATCATTTTTCCCATTCTTTTCTCCATCTCTTTTAAAGAGGTGAGTAATACCTCGTCAGTGACCGTCTTAGGGTTGGACTGACCCGCGTCAGCTCCAGCCCCAGATCCCGATGGCCCCAAGGCTCCCTGTGGGGAAAGCAGCGGCATAATTTTGTCCGAGACCTCAGACTCTCTGGGGGAATCCCCACCTCTTGTACCCTCTGACCCGGATGCCATGGTACAATACCGAGGTACACCTGCTAGCTTATTGGTACTTGGGACTATAAATAGTTAATTGCCCAAACACCTGTTTGGGGGATAAAAAAAATGCTTCCTCTCCCCTAGATGACTTTTTTTTTTTTTTTTTTGCTTCAAATCCAGGAAAGAAAAAACATTCTGTCCCCCTGAGTAGTATTGCAAGAAAAACTATGAGATGGAAAAGAAACAGCCTATTCCTAGGCTTGAAAACAGTCTTCTGAAGACTGCAATATTCTTTCTGGCCACTGTGTGTCCTCGGCGCTCCGTGCTGCCGCTCTGGTCTTTCCTCCCCATTCCAAAGTATTGAATGAGCTGTATGGAACAAACAAGGAAGGGCCGCCCCTTCCTTAAGCTACTGACCCGCCCTTCCCCCCCAGCTAAACGGCGCCAATTGCGCCTATAATACGTGAACGCGCGCCGCGCGCGCGCCCGCCGACAGGGGGGGGGGTTGGGGGGAAGGGACCTCTCAGCTCCAGCAAACTGCAGCCTGCAACCACGAGGAGGTCAGCGTTTTGCCTGCTTGCAGGCTCTGAGGAGGAAGACTGAATGGAGCATCGCCTGGAGGCTTGCAGGTAAGCACAGCTCTCTGACACACACATACACATTATATCACACAGGCCCCACTCAAGCTTTTCCAACACTACAAGGGAGGTCACATCTACATCCCCACCAGAGCCATCACCACATCTACATCCCCACATCTACATCCCCACCACATCTACATCCCCCCCCAGAGCCATCACCACATCCACATCCCCCCAGAGCCATCACCACATCCCCATCAGAGCCATCACCACATCCCCATCAGAGCCATCACCACATCCCCATCAGAGCCATCACCACATCCCCATCAGAGCCATCACCACATCCCCATCCCCATCAGAGCCATCACCACATCCCCATCCCCATCAGAGCCATCACCACATCCCCATCAGAGCCATCACCGCATCCCCATCAGAGCCATCACCGCATCCCCATCAGAGCCATCACCGCATCCCCATCAGAGCCATCACCGCATCTACATCCCCATCAGAGCCATCACCACATCCCAATCAGAGCCATCACCATATCCCCATCAGAGCCATCACCACATCCCCATCAGAGCCATCACCACATCCCCATCAGAGCCATCACCACATCCCCACCAGAGCCATCACCACATCCCCATCAGAGCCATCACCACATCCCCACCAGAGCCATCACCACATCTACATCCCCACCAGAGCCATCACCACATCTACATCCCCACCAGAGCCATCACCACATCTACATCCCCACCAGAGCCATCACCACATCTACATCCCCACCAGAGCCATCACCACATCTACATCCCCACCAGAGCCATCACCACATCTACATCCCCATCAGAGCCATCACCACATCCCCATCAGAGCCATCACCACATCCCCATCAGAGCCATCACCACATCCCCATCACCACATCCCCATCAGAGCCATCACCACATCTACATCCCCACCAGAGCCATCACCACATCTACATCCCCACCAGAGCCATCCCCACCACATCTACATCCCCCCCCAGAGCCATCACCACATCCACATCCCCCCAGAGCCATCACCACATCCCCATCAGAGCCATCACCACATCCCCATCAGAGCCATCACCACATCCCCATCAGAGCCATCACCACATCCCCATCAGAGCCATCACCACATCCCCATCAGAGCCATCACCGCATCCCCATCAGAGCCATCACCGCATCCCCATCAGAGCCATCACCACATCTACATCCCCATCAGAGCCATCACCACATCCCAATCAGAGCCATCACCACATCCCCATCAGAGCCATCACTACATCCCCATCAGAGCCATCACCACATCCCCATCAGAGCCATCACCACATCCCCATCAGAGCCATCACCACATCCACATCCCCATCAGAGCCATCACCACATCCACATCCCCATCAGAGCCATCACCACATCCACATCCCCATCAGAGCCATCACCACATCCACATCCACATCCCCATCAGAGCCATCACCACATCCCCATCAGAGCCATCACCACATCTACATCCCGCCCCAGAGCCATCACCACATCCACATCCCCATCAGAGCCATCACCACATCCCCATCAGAGCCATCACCACATCCCCATCACCACATCCCCATCAGAGCCATCACCACATCCCCATCAGAGCCATCACCACATCCCCATCAGAGCCATCACCACATCCCCATCAGAGCCATCACCACATCCCCATCAGAGCCATCACCACATCCCCATCAGAGCCATCACCACATCCCCATCAGAGCCATCACCACATCCCCATCAGAGCCATCACCACATCCCCATCAGAGCCATCGCCACATCCCCATCAGAGCCATCGCCACATCCCCATCAGAGCCATCGCCACATCCCCATCAGAGCCATCGCCACATCCCCATCAGAGCCATCGCCACATCACCATCAGAGCCATCACCACATCCACATCCCCATCAGAGCCATCACCACATCCACATCCCCATCACCACATCCACATCCCCATCAGAGCCATCACCACATCCCCATCAGAGCCATCACCACATCTACATCCCCATCAGAGCTCCCATCACATGCCCATCCCCATCAGAGCCATCACCACATCCACATCCCCATCAGAGCCATCACCACATCCACATCAGAGCCATCACCACATCCACATCCCCATCAGAGCCATCACCACATCCACATCCCCATCAGAGCCATCACCACATCCACATCCCCATCAGAGCCATCACCACATCCACATCCCCATCAGAGCCATCACCACATCCACATCCCCATCAGAGCCATCACCACATCCCCATCAGAGCCATCACCACATCCCCATCAGAGCCATCACCACATCCCCATCAGAGCCATCACCACATCCCCATCACCACATCCCCATCAGAGCCATCACCACATCTACATCCCCATCAGAGCCATCACCACATCCACATCCCCATCAGAGCCATCACCACATCCACATCCCCATCAGAGCCATCACCACATCCACATCCCCATCAGAGCCATCACCACATCCACATCCCCATCAGAGCCATCACCACATCCACATCCCCATCACCACATCCACATCCCCATCAGAGCCATCACCACATCCACATCCCCATCAGAGCCATCACCACATCCCCATCAGAGCCATCACCACATCTACATCCCCATCAGAGCCATCACCACATCTACATCAGAGCCATCACCACATCCACATCCACACCAGAGCCATCACCACATCCACATCCACACCAGAGCCATCACCACATCCCCATCAGAGCCATCACCACATCCACATCCCCATCAGAGCCATCACCACATCCACATCCCCATCAGAGCCATCACCACATCCACATCCCCATCAGAGCCATCACCACATCCACATCCCCATCAGAGCCATCACCACATCCACATCCCCATCAGAGCCATCACCACATCCCCATCAGAGCCATCACCACATCCCCATCAGAGCCATCACCACATCCCCATCAGAGCCATCACCACATCCCCATCACCACATCCCCATCAGAGCCATCACCACATCTACATCCCCATCAGAGCCATCACCACATCCACATCCCCATCAGAGCCATCACCACATCCACATCCCCATCAGAGCCATCACCACATCCACATCCCCATCAGAGCCATCACCACATCCACATCCCCATCAGAGCCATCACCACATCCACATCCCCATCACCACATCCACATCCCCATCAGAGCCATCACCACATCCACATCCCCATCAGAGCCATCACCACATCCCCATCAGAGCCATCACCACATCTACATCCCCATCAGAGCCATCACCACATCTACATCAGAGCCATCACCACATCCACATCCACACCAGAGCCATCACCACATCCACATCCCCATCAGAGCCATCACCACATCCACATCCCCATCAGAGCCATCACCACATCCACATCCCCATCAGAGCCATCACCACATCCACATCCCCATCAGAGCCATCACCACATCCCCATCAGAGCCATCACCACATCCCCATCAGAGCCATCACCACATCCCCAACAGAGCCATCACCACATCCCCAACAGAGCCATCACCACATCCACATCCCCAACAGAGCCATCACCACATCCCCATCAGAGCCATCACCACATCCACATCCCCATCAGAGCCATCACCACATCCACATCCCCATCAGAGCCATCACCACATCCACATCCCCATCAGAGCCATCACCACATCCCCATCAGAGCCATCACCACATCCACATCCCCATCAGAGCCATCACCACATCCACATCCCCATCAGAGCCATCACCACATCCCCATCAGAGCCATCACCACACCACATCCCCATCAGAGCCATCACCACATCCCCATCAGAGCCATCACCACATCCCCATCAGAGCCATCACCACATCCCCATCCCCACCAGAGCCATCACCACATCCCCACCAGAGCCATCACCACATCCCCACCAGAGCCATCACCACATCCCCACCAGAGCCATCACCACATCCCCACCAGAGCCATCACCACATCCCCACCAGAGCCATCACCACATCCACATCCCCATCAGAGCCATCACCACATCCCCATCAGAGCCATCACCACATCCCCATCAGAGCCATCACCACATCCCCATCAGAGCCATCACCACATCCCCATCAGAGCCATCACCACATCCACATCCCCATCAGAGCCATCACCACATCCACATCAGAGCCATCACCACATCCCCCCAGAGCCATCACCACATCCCCCCAGAGCCATCACCACATCCCCACCAGAGCCATCACCACATCCCCACCAGAGCCATCACCACATCCCCACCAGAGCCATCACCACATCTACATCCCCATCAGAGCCATCACCACATGCCCATCCCCATGAGATCTCCCACCACATCCTCACCAGAGCCATCACCACATCCCCATCAGAGCTCCCACCACACACAGTTTTGTCCCCCCTCTATACTTATGTCCCCAGCCTCCTCTCCCCCGAGCACATTCTTTTCCCCCCATCACTGTCTGTCTGAAAGTTCCCCCGTAGATCAGCGTGTTCTGTGCTGCTTCTGAAGAGCTGGCATTAGAGAAGCCAGACACGCTGTACTTCCCGGCTCCCGCCCCTTTTACACAGACAAGCTGTTACAGTTAGAATGAAACTAACTCCGGTGGAGGAGCTGGGAATTGCAGCACGTCTGCACTGATATAACGTAGGCTTTGTTTGCACACTCCCTCAATGCCTGTCAGAAGGCAAAGCAAGCCGTCCCTGCAGTGAGTCTGATGACTGAAGCTGCGGGCCGGACAAAACGTCCTAGCGGGCCGGATGTGGCCCGCGGGCCGTACTTTGGAGACCCCTGCCCTAGAGTAGTAGTCTCCAAACTGTGGCCCAGGGGGGCAGATGCCGCCCCTTTCTTGCTTTTATCCAGCCCTTATAATGCCATTTTATTCACCGACACCAATAAAGGGAACCATTCCTCCCAATGACACCAATGATGGGGCACAACTTCTCCCAATAACACCAACAATGGGGCCCAATGACAAGCGATTGTTTACTCTCGCTGATGCTGATTTTTTTTTTAAATCCCGATGGCCACTTTGGCCCTTTGTTTAGAAAGTTTGGAGTTCCCTGCCCATTCCCCCCCCCCCCCCTAGAAACTGAAAAAAAAGAACATTTCTCCTATGATGACGTTCAAACATTTAATTTGTGGCATTACTATCTATTAAAAGGAAAAAAAACTAAAATGTAGAGTGCAATGCGAGTTTCACAACTTCTCCAAGCTGCAACTTAAAGCTGACCTAAACTGCATCTGAGCACCACAAACCAAAAACACTATTCAAAACATTTTTAATATTCAAAGCAAACTCCCTCATCTACGTCTCTATACTTTATTTTGTTGAGAAATCACTTTTAAAACAGGACAAATAGATGTGGGTGAATCTTCTTAAGTGTGTATTCACACTTGTGCATCTTAAATCTGTGCGATTTCTATTGCGACTTTGGATAAGTGCAACTTTGTTATGACTTTGACCAATGCGATCATTTTGTTTGTGCTCTATAAAGTCACTAGACATGTACAGAACGGAAAAATAGGATTTTTTGTACTCACCGTAAAATCCTTTTCTCTGACGTCCATGGACGGACACAGCTCCTTAAGTCTTGACAAGTGGGTTATGTTCCCTGTTTACAGGAGAGGACTAGGCAGAAACATGTTAAATGGTTAAATACATGTTAAATTAACAGAGTTGAACAGCCCCGCCCAGGGGGCGGTCCCTCCAGACATAACCCTCCTCACTGCAGCATGCAGCCTCAGTTCGTAACAAGCAGTACAAACCTAAAAAGGAGGGGTGGGAGCTGTGTCCGTCCATGGACGTCAGAGAAAAGGATTTTACGGTGAGTACAAAAAATCCTATTTTCTCTTATCGTCCATGGACGGACACAGCTCCTTAAGTCTTGACAAGTGGGACGTCCCCAAGCAGTGTCAAAACGAGGGGTGGGAAATATATCAGTAAAACCAATTTTAACTTCACCCCAAAACAAGCAGAGCTCCTCAAACGGAGGAGATGCAACTTAAAACGTCCGCCTGCAAACGCTAGCGGGCGAAAGCATCATAAGATGCATTCACAGCAACCAGGACATTTTGAAAAACAAAAACGTGAACGGACGACCAAGTCGCCGCCCTGCACACCTGTGACACCGACGTATGAAGTCGGAAAAAACCTCGGAAGCACCAGGTGCCCTGGTCGAAAGTGCCGCGACCGGAACAAGGGGGGCCTGCCCCCTAAGAGCATAGGCCTGTATGACGGTCTGTCAGATCCCCCGAGACAGGGTGGTCGACGAGACCGCCAGGCCCTTTGTGGGCCAGACACTGACACAAAAGAGGGTCAGATCTCCAAAACGGAGCCGTAGCAGGTAGATACACCCGCAAAGCGCGTACCACGCCTGAAGTATGAAAAGCAACCTCCGCAGGATGCGCCGGCCGAGGACAAAAAGGACGGACGGAACAATGCCCCTATTCAGGCGAAAGTCCGAGACCACCTTCGGAAGAAGGGAAGGTCGCGGGCGCACCACCACCTAATCCTTATGGAGGATCAAGCATGGCGGCTTGCAAGACAAGCCCGCCAACTCAGAGACCCCTCTAAGGGAAGAAAAGGGCCACCTTTCGAGATAGTGTTAAGAGAAAATCTCTCTGAAGTTTCCAAAGGGAAAGCTCCTGAGGAACCAGGAGCACCAGAGTCAAAACTCATTGGGGAAGAGATGGGCCAAGAGGGGAGCACGAAGAGGTACCCACCAGGGAACGGGCCCCAAAGGGCCACTGAAAGAACACAGCCAAGGCTGAACTCTGCTCCCAAACGGTGCTTAAAAGTAATTTGAGATCCACACCAAGCTGTAAAAAAACAGCAGGACCCTGGCCATCGAATACGTCCGTGGACGTCTCTTCATCTCTTCGCACCAAGAGATGTAGGTCTGCCAGGTGTGACTGTAGATTCTCCTGGAAGAAGACTACCATGCCCTCAACATGGTTGAGATGACCGAGTCAGACAGACCCTGGTCTCTTAAAGTCTGGCTACCAATAGCCATATTGAGTAAGTTAGTGACTGTACAACAGAAGGAAGTATGGAACCTCGAGACAGAAGGACCTCTCGCCCTGGCGACGGCCAGGGTACCTTCGTTATGAAGCGCCCGAAAACGGCGTACCAAGGATGCCAACGTCAATCTGGAGTGATTAGGAACATCGGGATCCCCTCAGCCTCCACTCTATGGAGCACCTGAGGAAGCAACACAAATGGAGGAACGGTATAAGGCCGCTGATACAGACCCCCACAGGGTCACCAGCGCAACTTACGCATCAGTACCAGAGCACTAGACCTGGTCACTACTTCGACACCCTTGTGGTGGAGACGAGCGGCCAGGAGATCCACGAGTGGAAAAAAACCAAGGCGAGCCCGAGCCGTGTAACGACACAGATCTTCCTGGGCTTGAACCCAGAGGCAACTGCCTGCAGGGCAGGCAGTCTACCGCTGAGGCATAATCTTGCCTGCCCTGTGAGACTCACTTCCTGCAAGGGAGCCGAAACACCCCCGGGCACAGAAAACCAGTCACCCTGGTCCAGCATCAGGTGACTCCAGTAGTCCGCCTGCTGGCATACCCATGGTAGACCGAAGCCACGGTCGTGGCGTTGTTGTCTAGTACCTTGCAACCGCCTCGAACACGAGGAGAATCAAAGCCTGATCATGGGACAAAGAACGGTAGACAGGGTCCACAGCACCCAGGCGGCCTCCCACCTAGGTACTAACCAGGCCCGACCCTGGGTAGCCACCAAGATCAGAAGAGAGCAGGCACATTCAGGAAGTTGTGGCCGTAGGTCCATGCAAATCCAGCGACTCTGGGCCGACTGGACCCCCCCAGGGGTCCCCACAATCCGTGAGGCCTGCATCCGTCGTAAAAAACGACCACTGGAAGGAAGGAACAACTTCCCGGGCCGAAGATCCAGGGATCTCCGTCCCAACTCAGAAGACTCCGACTAAGTGGCGCACCCGAATCTGGCGATTACAGAGACAAGAAATTTCTTACCACCTGGACAGTATTTCCTGGAAAGCCCAAGTGTGGAACTGGGCATACAGTACCGCCTCGAAGAAGGCTACCCACAGGTCCCGGACCAGCATGCACCCGGAGAGAAGACCGATAGCGTGATGCCAATACCCTCACTGCAGACTGAAGAGTCTGCAATTTCTCCAGGGGAAGAAGGACCTTCGCTCCCTTTGAGTCGGACTCAGGACCGGCTCCAAATGTTTAGCACCACCCGAGACTTCGGGGGGTCTGAATGGCTATAAACAGCTCCATTAGGTCTGAGACAGAAGCTGCCCTCAGAAGAAGGTCGTTCAAGAAGCCCACGAGGCAAAACCTCACTGTCCCAACAAAGTTAGGATAATTGCGAGCTCCTAGGTGAAAACCCTCAGTGCCAACGCCAGATCAAGAGGGAGGGCCACAGACTGACAGAAGCCCTCCCCCATCATGGAGCACAGAAAATTCTGTGACATGTGCAAAACGGGACATGCATGCATGTGTCCACAACTTGGATGTGTTTGAGCCTATGGGACACCTGCCTTAGACCGGCCGGACGAGTCACAAGCGATCAACAATGCACAGATATTCCAAACTGCCCTCACATCTTGTTCTATGGATAGGCGTAAACCCTATCTAGGACTCTGAAGAGACCACCTCGCAGACCCATCAGTCAGAGAGCAGGGAGATTCACTGAATTGTGAACCTGTAAGCCGCCCCCCCCACCTAGAGCAGGGAGGGAAGACGACTGCATAGGGCGATTACGTACCCAGGGACAATTTAGTCCCCCAGCTGAGCCCTTGTCGGCCCCCGTAATAATACATACACAAAGTTTGTATGTATATTATGAAAGTGTATGCACACATGTCTTTGGAGGGTGGGAGGAAACCGGAGTACCCGGAGGAAACCCACGCAGACACAGAGAGCGACAAAGTAAGCTCCAGCTAGATTGGTGTCAGTGTCCGGAATTCGGACCGATGACTCTTGCTGACAAGTAATGAAATTAACCACTACACCACCGCGTACCATCTCTGAAACAGAAGCCCTGGATAACAAGGACGCAGCATTCAAAGAAGCATCACAGACCTATATGAGGCCCTGGACCAACGGGTCCGCTAGCCTAATATCCTTGGTACAGAGACGGTGCTCTTCCACTGTCTGGTGCAAAATGCTCACTCAGAAATCGACTGAGACTCCAGAGTAGTAGCCAAAATAGGCCGCAAGACGGACCCCAGCATGGTAAACATGACAAGGGCCAGTACCTCGGATCTTCTAACAGCCAGATCCATACAAGCGGGGACTCCCGTAATAGGGAGAGTGGTCAGCTATACATGACACCCGGAGGATCCCCTGAAAGGGTTCTCCTCAAAAGGGCACTGAACCGCCAGGCGGTGAGGGACTACCTCAGCGGCTTTTCTCATTCCGCATCTTAGAAATTATCAAAGAAGGGCAAGAAGGAAAGAACCTACACAGAGCGGTCTGATTTGTGAGATCCAAAAAAAGACAGAGCCCTCGGCGGAAACATAGCTGCACTATACAGCTTAAAAGAGTCCCTTACAGCAGTGAGAAGCGCACCCATAAATGCCTTATCCTGCTCTTTTTACTACCCAGGTACCTGGTCCATGGCTTCATAGCAGAAAAACAAAAGTACCCCCCTGAGGGTGGGACTTTAAAAGGTGACACACAAAAAAATAAAAAATAAAAATAAAAGTGTCATATAGACCATAGAAAAAAGATAAAAAACACATATGGTCACAAATTCAATAATACGGAGCATTCCCCAGGGGGTAACGGAGGGAGGGGGCACTCTTTTAACCCCCGCCCATCCGCATTCCGCCCCCAGCCTGGCCCAAAAGTGTCCAGGGCTAACAAAGAAGTCTCTGTGGAGATCCCAGGTGCTAACACCTGCCGCTGAGCATGTTGGGGGAAGGACCAGATACTGACTCCAAATATAAAAGACATTTACATGTGTATGTAATACCTGTCTTAACATAAAAACTGACGCTCCCAGGGCCCTATACAGGGCATCTTACCCACTCGCTGCGCTGACCCGGGGAGTTAACAACTTATCCCAATATAAGTCTGTTAGCATAGCCAGGGGACTCACCTCAGGAGGAGACTGCCCAGCGCTGCCGACCGCTCTCATCACACAGCGTGTGGAGAGGAAAGAAACCATGAAGGAACTGCGGCGTCTGCAGGGACCTGTGTGCGCCGTAGATACAGCACTAGGGGTCAGGACTGCACAAAGATGGCCGCCCGCTGCACATGGCGCGGCTACGACAAAATGGCCGCCAATGGGAGTTTTCAATGTAATTGAAAACCTCCCAAAAAAAGGCGCCAGCGTCGGCCAAACGGCGGCAAAACGCCACATTTTAAACAGGGAAAGCCTCCTAGAGCCTTTACAGTGAAAACCCCCACAGGAAAAACCCAGTATCAGACAGTAAAAGGTGCCAGATAACACAGCCCTCTCAGGAAAGCCCCCCCCCGGACAGCGTGCCTTAGCAATGCAGCAAGGGAACGGAGCAGGGAAGGGAGGAGTGCTCCTCCACTGTCAGAGCACCTCCGAACCCCAGGAATGCCCAGCCGTACCAACCCACCGAAGTAGGAGGGACTGTACTTACCCGTCCGAGCGAGGACTCGCTGACGCATTCCTGACAGACATACAACCGCAATGGAGGTAGCTGTCGGCCCGGTCCACTGTGAGTGAGGCAACACCACAGCCCAGTCATATGTGGACCTCAGAGCAAAGCTCACGGCCACCTCAGGAGTCATGAGGTACGGCGTGGCAGACCAAGCCTCTTTGCATAGGTGTGTCCACGCTTGCTGGTCGGACTGAGTAGACTACAAGGATCTATAATATCCAGCCTGTCACTCAGCCGACAGTTGAAAGAAGATTCTTCAAGAAAAAGTGAAAATAAAATAAAATAAGATAGAATAAAATAAAATTTCTCCTCAGGGCGCTGGGCCCAAAGGGAGCCATACGTCCTTCTCCTTTGCTAGGCAGAACGAAACTGAGGCTGCATGCTGCAGTGAGGAGGGTTATGTCTGGAGGGACCGCCCCCTGGGCGGGGCTGTTCAACTCTGTTAATTTAACATGTATTTAACCATTTAACATGTTTCTGCCTAGTCCTCTCCTGTAAACAGGGAACATAACCCACTTGTCAAGACTTAAGGAGCTGTGTCCGTCCATGGACGATAAGAGAAAATGTGTTTAGTTTCACCTGGCTTCTTAATTTTCGAATGAATTCCAAATTCATAGGGACCCCCCCGCCTATTCATACCAGGCCCTTTGGGTCTGGTATGAATTGGGACAGTGAAGCGGCCCATTGGCTCCCACTGCTGTTAAAGTTAGTTAGCCAATCAGGAGAGAGAGGGGGCAGGGCCAAACTATAGCTATGTCTGAATGGACAAACGGAGCTGCACCTCGGCTCAGGTGCTCCCATATAGAAAGCTGCTTCTCAACAGGAAAGAGGGGTCAGAAGCACTGAAGAGGGACCTGAGAAGAGGAGCCGGGCTGCTCTGTGCAAAACCATTTCACAGAGCAGCTAAGCATAACATGTTTGTTATTTTAAAAAGTAAAGAAAAAAAAAAAAAAAAGAAGACACTTTAGCCCAGGTTCACACTGGGTACGATTTGCTTCGATTTGAGATGTGATTTCACATGTAAAATCGCATCTCAAATCGGCGGCATTTGCCGGCAATGACACTGTCCTAATCGGTGCGACGCCGCATCTGCGGCGCTGCACCGATTTCAAAAAGTAGTTCCTGTACTACTTTTTGCGATTTCGGGCCGCGATTTACATTTACATCTGTGCAGAAACCTGCACAGATGTCTCTTAAATCGCGTCCGAAATCGGGACTGCCAGCGGGAGTGAAGCCGTGCGAGTTCAGCTGAACTCGCACGGCTTCACTCTCGCAGCCCAGTGTGAACCAGGGCTTAAAATCACTTTAATATTTGCAAATTCTTTAGAGTAGATACATATGTGGTATTTCCAGTTGGTTGCTCCAAGAAAGACAAGATAAGAGAACTTTTACAGGAAGAGGAAATCTAACCTGTCCTAAACAGCAGCATGTGGATCTTGTGGGAGACACCCATTGTTCCTGGCACTCAACCAAAAGAAACCTCTTCTCATGGAAAGTCATTTCTCTAGAGTTTATCAATTCTAAGTTCACATTTAGGTGCAATGGAAAGCCAGCTCCACATTGCACCGAGGATGAGTCACAAAGGAAAATTGGTAATCATTCCAAATGATAAAATATTTTGTTTAAGCCAATCCTGTAGTGAAGGAAAAATGTTAACTATTCCTGAACTTTTAAAAAAGGGATGCACATCAACGTCATAGATGTAATTTTGATTAAATGCTTAGGTGTAAAAGTAGACCTATGGGCAAAACTTTTTCATTTTGGATAGAGCAAGGAAAGGGGGTAATAACCTGGTCAGATTTTTTTTGCCATCTTTGTCCCATTGCAGAGTTTTCCCTTCACTTCCTGTCCCATAGTCAAACAGGAAGTGAGAGGAAATCAGAACTAGTGTCCCCCATCAGATTTTCTTTTACTTTCAAATAGAGAGGTTGAGTCTCCCTGATGGGGGCACATACAGCAATAAAGACCTGACAGGTGTTCTAATCCCTCTCCATTCAGTCCAAAACCCCCCCCAAAAAGTTTTGCCTTTAGTTATACTTTAAGCTTTCACTTAACTAGGGCTGCAACTAACGATTATTTTCATAATCGATTAGTTGGCCGATTATTGTTTTGATTAATGGACTAATCGGATAATTTTAAAAAAAAGTGTGGTGTACAATTTAGTTAATATGTAAATAAAATAAAAAAGGCAATTTATTCTTAAATATCCATATGCAGTGGTAAATATAAATAACCAACTACAGTAATTGTAATGCCTTCTATTACCTCCACTTTCTCTGGGTTCAAATGCTGATCTTCCCTGCACAGAGTTTTTAAAGTGATTTTTTTTTTTTAAACAAACATGTTATACTTACCTGCTCTGTGTAATGGTTTTGCACAGAGCAGCCCAGATCCTCCACTTCTGGGGTTCCTCACCGATGCTTCTTGCTCATCCTGCCTTCAGAGTGCCTCAATAGCAAGCTGCAAAGTATAGTATAGAGCGCCCGCTATAGCAAGGTAAAAAAACTTCTGCCTTTAGAACCACTCACTTCCTGCCCAGGACTACATCTCCCATGAGGCATTGCTCCTCACACTTTCACATTCACAAATTCTCAGGCACTTAGTGACATGTATGGATGGTGTACTGAGCTGTATGTGTGCTGCATGGTATTTCCTGATATGTAAACAAATAATGCATACTATACGCAGGCCAACTAATCAACTGGCCGAATAACCGATTATGAAAATAGTTGTCAACTATTTTCATAATCGATTAGTTGTCGATTAATCGATTAGTTGTTTCGGCCCTACACTTAACCATAATGAATCAGGTAACTAGCATTTTTATATGGAGAAGACATAAATGCATCTCTCTCAGCATAGATATATCCTTCAAAGTAAATCTGTAAATTCTGGCCATCTTGACCTCTGAGGATCAAACATTTCACAATGCCTCCAGCTACAGTCAGCCATATGAAAATACCGCGTACACCCGATCGAAAATTCCGACAGGAAAAAGTCTGTGAGCCTTTGGAGGGAAATTACGACCGTGTGTAAGCTCCAACAAACTTTTTCTGTCAGAATTTCCTGCAAGAAAAATTTGAGAGCTGGTTCTCATATTTTCCGACGGGAGCGTACGTGTGTGGGGGGGCTGGCTGCGAGCATACGCGTGTGAGGGGGGGGGGGCTGTGAGCGTACAGGTGTGGGGGGGCTGCGAGCGTACATGTGTGGGGGGGGGCTGCGAGCGTATAGGTGTGAAGTGGGGGGGGGGGCTGCGAGTGTACAGGTGTGAGGGGGGGCTGCGAGTGCACAGCTGCTGGACTGGGAAGTCTCTTTTAGGCAAAATATAATTTCCTACTGTTCTCCCTGTACAGCGGTCGGACACACCCTGCTTTGTCAGCACTGCTATTAACGCTTGCTTTCTACAGCAAATTAAGCACGTTGCACTGAGACAAACAGCCTTTTCGTCTCAATCACAGATAGCAAAAAAAAAAAAAAAAAAAACACACTGATTCATCCATAAAAGCCCTTTAATTAATGGCTCATATAATATTAGATAAATCTTCACTTACTTAAGTATGATCCTGAAGAAAAATGCAGTTGTAATAATGACAAAATTGGATAACAATACAGCCATGGCCTAAGAGCAAAATTAAACAGAAAAGAAGAATTAATAGAACAGAAGAATGAATCATGCAATCATTGTAAACCATCTGCACAAACACTAGAGACCAAATGGGAGGAATGAATTCCAGTAATTATAGGGAAACTACTTGGAGTTTTTTTCCCGCTTTTCTGCTGCTATTCATTTCAACATTTAGGTAATAACATTATTCCTCAAATCTGTCTGTCAATGCTGGGGGGGGGGGGGGGGGGGGAGCAGGTACTTGATTGGCAGGTACCCCCTCCCACTTCCAGGCGAGTTTGCCATGGCAAACTCAGCCGGAAGTTCGCCGTCCCCCCCCCTCCTCCGTGCCATTCACAAATCACTGCACGCATGTGTAGTAGGAAACTGGCCGTGAGGCTTCACTGCAAGTTTCCCTTAGCCGAGATGACGGTGGCAGCACCCGAGAGGCGATTGCAAAATCGACTCGGGTGAGGACACCGCTGGATTCATGGACAGGCAAGTGTAAAACAAACATAGTATTTATAGCTGCTGACTTACTTTTTTATTTTTTCCCCTAAAGGAGCCTGGAGCTCTGCTTTAAGGCTAGTTTGTGAATTAATGCTGTATGATATTTACACCGCAAGGCGAGCGGCAGAAGCGAATCGCTGCTTAGGCTGCTCTGTGTTTCCGGCTGCACTAGGGGGCAGTGTGGTGCACAAGCTTTATTTGAACTGTACAAAACGTACACCTTATTCACTGCAATGCAGGGAAGCGTGATTCGCTGCCCTGCTCGACATTACTGAATGTAACAAAATAAAATTACCAGCATTTAAAAAAAATCTGGGGAAAAATGGCGTGCGATTCCCCCCCAATCTATACCAAGCTCAAAGGGGCCGAGGACTATCGCTCGGCCCCGACGCGCCGCGTCATTGAATGCAAATGATAGCAGCGCGAGCCAATGGCTGTGCTGCCATCAATCCATCCAATCAACGCTCATATGTTTCTCATCTATGTGCGTCCATAGAAATGCCTCCACCATAGATAATACAAGCTGCTCACCTTGTTCAATTGACCCCAGTTTGTACAGACAGGGCAATTAAGCCTTCCCACACTGGGTGTAATTATATGTCGATTGCCTCTATGGAGATCCTATGTAGTTCGGATCGTACTACTTCAGACAGCCTGCTATATCTTCCAGCTCAATAAGGGATAGGCGCAACACTATCCCTTATACAAACTACATAGGATCTCCATAGAGGCAATCAGCATATAATTACACCCAGTGTGGGAAGGCTTACTTGACCTGTCTGTGCAAACAGGGGTCCATTGAACAATGTGAGCGGCATTTATTATCTATGGTGGAGGCATTTCTATGGATGCACATAGATGAGAAACATATGACCAAGCTTTGGAGATCTATTTTCTGGCCATCCTTTCCTGGCTTAAAGTACTTGTAAACCTTCATGTTTTTTCACCTTAATCTATCCTATGCATTAAGGTGAAAAAACATCCGCTACTTACCGGCCCCCCTGAGCCCCCGTTTATTTACCTGAGCGCTCGAAAGTCCCACGTCGAGAATGCGTTTGCTTCTCGGCCCGCTCTTTATTGCATAGATTGATAGCAGCGCAGCCATTGGCTCGCGCTGCTGTCAACCAACTCCAATGACGCAAAGGCCGAGTCCTGTAGTCGGCAGGTATGGACGCTGGATACAGGACTCGGGAGCGCACCCACAAGGTAACCCCCTTGGGGGAGCGCTTTCCGGGGGGGGGGGTTTTCAGAGCCGAAACAGCCGCCGAGGGACCCCAGAAGATGTGGATCGGGGTCACTCTGTGCAAAACAAGCGCAGCGGAGGTAAGTATGACATGTTTCTTATTTTTATTTATTTTTTAAAACAAACCCATACTAACCCCTTTAATTCCTTTACATAAGGAGTGTTTATGTGATTTTGATCAAGGATTATTTGCTTTATAGGGTCTGTTTTACACTAAAAAACTAAAAAAAAATCCATATATGAAAGTACTCACTGGCTGCAAGTAGGTCAAAACATAGAAAAAGATCAGATTATCCAGAAAGTAAAGAAATGCTGGAACAGCCCATTTCATGTAGCGACAGAACTCTTTAAAAGTAAAACACATACAGCATCTAAGTGGGCGCTTTTCTAAGAGGGGGGAAAAGAAAAAAACATTTTAATGAAAGATTACAAAAGCCAACTGAAGTCTATAAAAGCACATAACAAAAACAATTTGCCTTGTGTATTAAAGGAAAGGTTAAGACAAAATATATAATTGAGTTTGGTGGTCTCAGCCCGGCTCCCGGTGGGTGTGCTATGCGAGGTAAGCCTGCACTTAGTACGCCCACCCCCCTCCCACAAAAACCACCACACTTACACGCACTCGAAATCGGGTTAACATGCACGCACTTTGACCACGCGGTCTCTAAAAAGAGAGGCGAAGGACTAACGGGGCTGGTTGAGCGGGCTAGATCCTCTCACTCCCTTATAGGGAGTCCCTCTGCCCCGTTGGGCTTCAAAGCGGAGCAGGTAGGGCGGGCTGTGTGGGATGGAGGGCATGGAGAAAGGTGGCAGATTGCCTCTGGGGGAGGCCTGCCTACTCCCAACTCCTGCAGTCCGGCTCCTCTCTCAAGTACACGCACAAAAATACACTTAAAAAAATAAATAAAAAGATTAGACAAAAAAAAAAAAAAAAGACAAAATATACCTATACAGCAAAACCTTGGATTGCGAGCACAATTCGTTCCGGAAACATGCTTGTAATCCAAAGCACTCGTATATCAAAGTGAATTTCCCCATAAGAAATAGAGTCTGCTATCATGACTGGTAAGACTACCCTGCAGTAGACCGATCTGAAAGCGAGGCTTGAATCGCTTGTGGAGCGCAGCGTGAAAAAAATTACGACGATGACAGTGAGGACGGTCTATGTCAGTGATGGCGAACCTTGGCACTCCAGATGTTTTGGAACTACATTTCCCATGCTACTCAACTACACTGCTGAGTGCATGAGCATCATGGGAAATGTAGTTCCAAAATATCTGGAGTGCCAAGGTTCGCCACCACTGGTCTATGTGGAGAGCTTTACCTCGAATGCCTGCATGCTTAGATGGGCCTGTTTTAATCATCACAAATGTGAGTTACTAAATGTTGTGCCTTCATTAAATGTTACCATATTGCTACACTTAGAGGCGCCTCTCATTTAAACTCAGTTGTAATGTGACACTACTTGTATATCAAGCGTCCCTCGTTTATCAAGTCAAAATTTATAAAAAAAAAAAAAAAAGAGCTCGTCTTGCAAAACACTCTCAAACCAAGTTACTCTCAATCCAAGATTTTATTATACTCTGCAACCAGCTGGAGAATAGTTATTTTAGTGTGCCTTGAAAAATGAACCTTAAAAGTTTATGCAAGCCCCAACGATGAACATTTCTTATTTGCCCTTTTTTTGGTCTGTTAACCACTTGACCCCCAGGCCTTTTTCACACGCTGTCTCTGTGGGAGGAAAGAAGAGCTGATAATAGCCAATAACTGGCAAATCGCTGTTTACATCTTGACAGCTTTAAAGTGGTTGTAAACCCACTTTTGTAAGTCACACCTACAGGTAAGCCAAAATTAAGGCTTACCTGAAGGTGTTTGCACGGTTTAGGAGATATTCGCAGAATGACAGGCACCGCTGTCTACAGCGCATGCGTCGTAGACAACGACGCACTGAGAATAGCTGGTCTAAATTCGGCAATACTTCCGCTTTAAATGGACACAGCTGATCACAAGGTAAAGGGCCTCTGTGATTGGCCCTTTACCCCAATCTGTGTCCAGAGCACACAACGGTCGCAGAGTACGCCCTATGCATGCCCCATTGGGGTGCGCAGGAGGCATGAACGTCCTCCTAGAACTGGAGACCCATGCCGTAGTCGTCAGCTGTAGTACGAGAGGAAAGTGGTTAAAAAAAAAAAAAAAAAAAAAAAAAAAAAGGTAAAAAAATGTCTAAGCTTTACTTTTCTTTTTCTAACATCACTCCGATAAAATGAAATTACAAATCGACATGACAAAAACAATCTAAATATGACAAAAGCATAAATAAAAGCAGATAAAAAAACACATTGTCCCAGAGCAGATCACATTCATTTAGACTAGCTTTGTACGCTGTCAGCTAACATTGGAAAATTATGTAGACACCTTGCCTTTCAGAATGACTCTAAAAGCCATTATCAAGCAGGAAAGCAGCTTGACAGCCTCGGCGCACACATTAACGGTAGCTGGAACATAGTCATAAGTGTTATCTGCAAAACAAAACACACAGTAATTGAACATATACTTTTGACATTAAGGGTTTGTGTCCTACAGCACAGCTTGAATTTTCTGTGAAAAGCGAGTTGACAGACACAAAGCTTTAGTACACAATAGAGCTTTGGAGGCCCGAATTTCAGGGCTTTATCTTAGGTGCTATAATAAAAAATAAAAAAACACCACAATGGCTACATATACAATTAATTAATTGAGCTGAGCCAAGTTACAATTCAATTAAAAGGGCCTTGACCTTCTAATCATTGCTGTAAATAGGGGGAGAAAAAAAAAAAAGCACAGAAGGTCAGGCTGTACAGTAGACTACAAAACGACAAACATATGACAAAGCTGAAAGATTTATATTGTAAGCGGAGACACATCTCAGAGTGAGACAAATTAAAACATGGTACAGCCACAGGAGCAGCAATCAATTGGCTTACGCGTTTTGTCTTTGTGTCACCTAGCTCTTCTCTTCACCTCCCATTGCATCTTTTTAATCACAGCAAGGTAAATAACAAAGTGGACTGCATTACTTACGAAAGAAAGTGCATATAATAAACAAAAATTACTGATGAAATTCTAGACTCACTGATGTCTATAAAATCAGTTTTTTTTTAATGCTTGTTACTGAAGAAGAATGCAAGTCTTTCTCTAGGTTCTAGTGACACCTGCTGGTCAAAAAATGAGCTGCAGTACAAAGAGAAGACTGCGTGCATAGTCATGCTTCATCACTCGTGATCCTTTTTTTGTGTTGTTGTTTTATTTAGTCATCTATAAGTTATTTTTAAAGAAAATCTTCTTGATGCCATTATCCCTCCTTCACAAACAAAAGGAGGGTGGAACTATTTTAGACCGGGTTCACATATGTGCGGCTGCGGGGTTGTGCCTGGGATCCGGTGGGTGTCTGTTCACTGGTTCAGGTGAGATTCAGGTCCGAATTTTTGCCTAAAATTCACACCTGAACCGGACTCAAACATGCACAGGACCCCTTTGCAATCTGCTCCGTGGCTGCCCCAGACCTGTGGGAACAGGCTCCATTGAGAGCCGGTCACACTCACCCACCATGCCAATTGGATGCAGGGAAACAACACATTGTACAATAAAGCATATGAAATAAAAAAAAAGTTGTCTGACCCTTATTGGCCGAGAACTTGACCAAAAGGACGCGGCTTGATCCCAGAGCGACATAAGTGAATCCAAGCAAAAAGGTGTGCACTGTTGATCGAGAGAAGAACGATTGGCTCAGGCAGGGCTTGAACCTCATTGTTTCAGATTCTGAGCAGCATGTCCCACTCACTGAAATCAACAAAATATAAGAAAACAATTAACTTACACTGAAAAAAAAATAAAAAAATTATAGGACAAATCAATAAGGAAAATTCCACACATAAGGGTTCATTCACATGGCCACCCACCCAAATCAGTGAATTTCTGTGGTGGGCATTTGCAATCAGTTGCAGGCATTCTGTCTTCATAAATCACTAACAGGCTGTGCGCATATAATTGCACATGGAGTAATTACATGCGGTTAGAGCAGTGGACTCCAAACCCCTTTGCTAGCTTTTATCTGGCCCTTAGGGCACCATTTCCATTCACATATACCAACAATGGGACATAATTCCTCCCAATGACGACACCAAAAGATGGGGCACAATTCCTCCCAATGACGACACCAAAAGATGGGGCACAATTCCTCCCACCAAAGATGGGGCACAATTCCTCCCACCAAAGACTGACACCAAAGATGGGGCACAATTCATAGTAACATAGTTAGTCTGGTTGAAAAAAAGACACAAGTCTATCTAGTTCAACCAATAAATTAATTCCACCGACACCAAATATGGGACATTGTTTATTCCCATTGACGTTGGGACCTTTTCTATTCCCATGGCCACAGTCCAACCCCCCTTAAATCTGACTGACCGTAAACTGGCTCTTTGTTTAGAACGTTTGAAGACCTCTAAATTAGAGAGAGATGAGTGGCCCTGGATGCAAACAGTCTGCTCATCAGTCCCTAGCCACATGTAATAATCCAAGGTTAGGAACAGTTGCTAGCAGTGTCAGCTGGTCATTGGTTTGGATAGGATTCCTGCCCGCAGCTGAACACAAACACTTTTCACCCCTTCACACCTGTGCAACTTGTTGTGCGATTTGACAGTTCCAAAATCGCATGACTGTTGCACCCTATTGTCAGGGATAGTTAGTTCATATTGGTGCAACTCCGACTTTGAGGTTGTTACTGCTGACTATTTCCCTAGTTGTCTGAGTCACTCTACCAGAACTAGTATGGAGACTAAACTGGTCTACACTAAAGATTTGGAAACAATCAATATGGTTCCTAATCATATAATTACCAAGACACGCGGCTCTGTGGCTCACGCAGGCGTTTGCAAATGCGTGCGGACAAAACTCCTGTTTTAAACGCATGCTGTTAGACAGGTTAATTGGTTGTTCTGCAGGCTGGTCGGTAAGGAGGCTTGGTTTTTCCCTGGGCATTCCCCAGGTTGTGTTGTTAATTACCAAGACAGCCAATTATGGTGATTACGTTTTTTTATTTTAAAAACAAACCTGCATGTGTCACCTATTTCTAAGTATTACACAGGGAGGCACAGGGAGAGCTGAGGAAGAAACACCCAGATTGGACCTGAAAGAGTGCTCCAAACTGCATATAGCTACAGAGGTAAAACGACAGCTTGTTTTAACCACTTGACCTCCGGAAGATTTACTCCCTTTCCTGACCAAAACCTGGAGGGCAGGAACACACACACACACACACACACATACATAGGGGGAGCTCTATTTGCAGTAAAAAAAAAGGACATCAATTTGTTTGGGTACAGCGTCGCAGGACTGCGTAATTGCCAGTTAAAATAAAGCAGTGCCGTATCACAAAAAAACAGCCTGGTAATTAAGGGGGTAAATCCTTCAGGGGCAGAAGTGATTAATTCAATACCCCCGTTGTGTATGCTTAGAATAAAGAATAAAAACAAAACAAAAAAAAAAAAAACACGTTGAAGTGGTGTCAAATGCCTCTGAAAAGTCATTGAGCATGGACCGCTTTTCAAAGGAGCAGTAGTCCTTGCCGCTATTATGAACGAGCCTTAAAAAAAAACAAAAAAAAACAGTTTTGATTGTACAGGGTGAAGATTCAAAATAACATACATACCGTACATACACACATCCATACACGCACACGCATATAAATGCAGACAAGAATACATACAGTATCTCCCAAAAGTGAGTACACCCCTCACATTTTTGTAAATATATTATTGTGCTGGGACCCTTACTTTTTAATATCTTTATAAATGATATTGGGTCTGAGATCAAAAGTAACATTTCTGTCTTTGCAGATGACACCAAGCTATGCAGTGGAATAACGTCCTTGCAGGATGTCTCCAATTTACAAGCCGACCTCAATGCTCTGTCTGATTGGGCAACTATGTGGCAGATGAGGTTTAATGTTGATAAATGTAAAGTTATGCACTTGGAGGCTAAGAACATGCATGCATCATACATGCTAGGGGGAGTAGAACTGGGGGGATCCATAGTGGAGAAGAATCTGGGGGTTTTGGGAGATCATAAGCTCAATAATGGCATGTAATGCCAAGCTGCGGTTTCCAAAAGCGAGTCCTTTCTTGTATTGAGAGGTATGGACTAGGGCCGAAACAACTAATCGATTAATCGACAACTAATGGATTATGAAATTAATCGATTACAAATTTTCATAATCGATTAATTGGCCAGTAACATAATGGGGTTAAAAACACTAAAATTAGCCCTTTATAGTACAAAAAGAGCAAATCGCTACTGTAAATATTACTTTCACTGTCCCACAGTAAAAAAAATGAACCCCTTACAGTAGCGATTATTTGCTGTTTTTGTACTAATTTTTGTTTTTTTAACCCCATTATGTTACTAAACATCTCAGGCCTGGGTCACACCTCTGTTTTTTGGTGCTTTTTGCAGAAACACACTACAGTTCATTTACATGTTTTCCTATGGGACACGTTCTCATCCATGTTTTTTTTTTTTTCCGGCTGCTGCGTATTTGGAAAGGGCAAGGACTTAACGCAAAACGGTGCTATTTTTTATTGGTTCAATATACTTTAATGGAGAAGCTGCAGAAAAGTATGTAATGTGTTTTTGCGGCAATTTGCGCTTTGTCATCTGCCCAAAAACCAAATGTAAAAATGAAATATATTTTTTTTATGGTTATTATCCGATTAATTGAAACAATAAATCTGCCAACTAATCGATAGAGATAGAGATAGAGATAGAGATAGAGATAGAGATAGAGATAGAGATAGAGATAGAGATAGAGATAGAGATAGAGATAGAGATAGAGATAGAGATAGAGATAGAGATAGAGATAGAGATAGAGAGAGAGAGAAAAAAAAAAAAAAAAAAAAAAAAAAAAAAAAAAAAAAAGAAGAGATTGATTTAATTTTGCCCTTGTTCAAATCATGAGTAAGACCTCATCTGCAATATGCAGTTTTGGGCCCCAGTTCTCATAAAGGATATCGGGGAACTGGAGAAAGTGCAGAGAAGGGCAACCAAACTGATAAGAGGCATGGAGGAACTTAGCTATGAGGAAAGATTAGAGGAACTGAATTTATTCACTCTTGAGAAGAGGAGAATTAGGGGGGATATGATCAACAAATATATAAGGGGTCCATATAGTGAACTTGGTGTTGAGTTATTCACTTTACGGTCAATGCAAAAGACGTCTAGAGGAAGAGAGATTTCACCTCCAAATACAGAATGGTTTATTCACAGTAAGAGTTGTAAAAAAAGGGGAACAGACTCCCTCCAGACATGGTTCTGGCTAGCTCAGTAGATTGCTTTAAGAAAGGCCTGAATACTTTCCTAGATATACATAATATAACTGAGTACTAACATTTATAGGTAAAGTTGATCCGGGGGAAATCCGATTGCCTCTCGGGGGGATCAGGAAGGAATTTTTTTCCCCTGCTGTAGCAAATTGGATCATGCTCTGCTGGGGTTTTTTGCCTTCCTCTGGATCAACTGTGGGTATGGAATTGGGTATATGGGACTGTATGATATTTTTTATTTAATTTATTTATGGCTGAACTAGATGGACTTTTTTCAACCTGAATAACCATTATATCTTTTCGTGTGAATATATGACGCAGAGCATGTGCACTCAAACTTCTTTAGTCGACCATGGTGAGGCTTGTTCTGAGTGGTACCAGGCCTGTTAAACCGCTATATGGTTTTGGCCACCATGCTGCAGCTCTGTTTCAGGGTCTTGGCAATCTTCCTATAGCCTAGGCCACCTTTATGTAGAGCAAAAATTTCTTGTTTCAGATCCTCAGAGAGTTCTTTGCTATGAGGTGCTATGTTGAACTTCCAATGACCAGTATTAGAGAGTGAGAGCGAAAACACCAAATTTAACACACCTGCTCCCCATGCACACCTGAGACCTTGTAGCAATAACAAGTCACATGACATGGTGAGGGAAAATGGCTAATTGGGCCAAATTTGGACATTTTCACTTAGGGGTGTACTCAGTTTTGTTGCCAGTGGTTTAGGACATCAATGGCTGTGTGTTGAGTTATTTTAAAGGGGACAACAAATTTACACTGTTATGCAAGCTGTACACTCACTACTTTACATTTTAGCAAAGTGTCATTTCTTCAGTGTTTATTTTTTACCCCCTAAATGCAGGATCATTATGCTGCAACCACTTGTAATGCACATGGTTGTGGGAATGGTCGCAGCACCTGTAGGTATACTTCCAGCTGCAGCTCCTTCTACTGGGTTCACTTTCTTGACTGCCTGTCACTGTGCTGACCGAGCACTCGCTGTGCCGATGCAAGTTAGGTGGAGGAGCAGGAGCTTGGTCACAACTGAATGCCTTTTTCTACCAGGATGCTCCTTGGTGCAAACCATGTATCGGTCAAAGGGTTGTGGCCTGAAACGTCATGCTCTGGTTAACTCATGAAGTACAATAATGTTATTTGCACTGGAGGACGCAAATGTTTCTTTCTTAGATCGGTGAAGAACAAACACCATTTTTTGTACCTTATTGGTCCCAAAATCTTCAAATTTCACCACTGACATGGCACAGATGTTCGAGAAGAAACAGGCCTGATCTAGCCAACTTCAATCTGTATTGTTGAAAGAGTCATAAATATTAATGCAACTGAAATATTCTATAATGAAAAGCATTATTTCAAAGCTGAAACATTCTCCAAAAAAAATGGATAAATAAAAAACACATCACTACCACCAATTAATTATGAATTATATACAGCATTATAAAAAATGTAAAGATGTGCAGGTTTCTTTACTAGCCATAAAACTAGAGCTATGAAAATATATTCATAGCCCCCAAAAAACAGAGATACAATAAAACCTTACAAATGGTATTAGCTATTATTGTCCATCTCTGGACTGTTACCACTTCTAGTCCCCAACTCCTTTGGAGCACATAATAAAAAAAAAAAAAAAAAAAACAATATTCATCTTTACAGCTGAATTTATCCGGGCCCAACGATGTTGCAGATCTCCTCTATGCCTACTCCTAATTAGCAAGTGGATTCGAAATGCTTCACAGAGCGGTGGTGCCATGCCCAACTGCAGGGGTGTCCAACTCAATTTCATTGTGGGCCTCATCAGGATTATGATTTCCCTCAAAAGGGCCAGTTGTATCTGTAAGAATAGATGTCTAGCGCATCTCCTCCCCTTACATTAGATGTCAAGAGCCACCCCACCATCAGAAGTTCAGTCTCCCTTTCATTACAGTGCACCCCCCTTACCTTATGCTGCTGCTGGGAAGAAGCTGGATGCATTGCTTGAAAGCAGAAAGTACAGGGTCTGGAGAAGGACCAGAGGAGGGCTGGAGCTCTCCTGCAGCTGTGGGAGAGGTGCAACGGCCACATGAAATGGCCTGGAGGGCCGGATTCGGCCCGCCTGCCTTGTGTTTGACACCTGTGCTTTACGGCATACACCTGTGAGTTGAGGACAGGGGCGGAGCCTGACATCCAGGGCTCACAGGTAGTGAGTTGAATGATCATGGGGGTAAGATCTGGCCAGTAACATACTTCTTGTTTTAGGGTGTTCCCACCCTAGATATCAGTGCAATGAAAACACCTTTGGAGAAAATAATTGTCAATCTGGGGAGAGGGTATACTGTAAGATAGTTACATAGGTTGAAAAAAAGAAGCCCAGGAAGGAAGGAAGGAAGGCACTATTCAATTTAGATGGACTTGATTAACCACTTGCCGACCAGCCGCAGTCATTATACTGCGGCAGGTCGGCAAGTTCCTGTGAACCACCGTAGCTGTAAAATGGTCCCTTTAAGCGGGATAGTAGGCGCACGCCCACTGCATCACGGGGGAGCCGATGCTTGTAACCGGCAGTCGTGATGACCACCGGCCGTGAGCGATCTCGAGAGGCAGAACTGTTAAGTTCGTGAGTTCCTAATAGCTAGGATCCACGATCTGTCATTTCCTCTAGTCAGTCCCCTCCCCCCCCCCCAGTTAGAAACACATGAGGGAACACAACCCCTTGATTGCCCCTAGTCTTAACCCATTCCCTGCCAGTGATATTTTTACAGCACTGATCGCGGTTGGTGCCAAAAGTGTCTGCCATAACGTCACAGTGCCGATAAAAATCATAGACCGCCGCCATTACTAGTAAAAAATAAATAAAATAAAAATGCTATAAATCTATATATTTTGTAGACACTATAACTTTTGCAGAGAGATAGATAGAGAGAAAATTAAGAAATGGTAAGCGGTAACCCGTATACCGACCCCTTTTATAATCACCAGAGCCCGAACCCGGTCCAGCAATGTGCTCTCATGATTGGCTGGCAACCATTCAAGGGTATTCCCTATAATCGCAGGGATAGAGAGGGTAAACAAGGGGGAGGGGTATGACTGTATATCAAAAATTATGTACAAGTGAATGTGAGAGATGACATCACTAGGGAGCAAGGGAGGAGGTTGAATCCTTATGGATAGAGCTACAAAGGGAGGAAACGTATGCCCCGTACACACGGCCGGTATTCCCGTCGGAAAAACTACGATGAGAGCTTTTCGTCAGGAATCCCGACCATGTGTATGCTCCATCTGACTTTTTCCCCCCCCACAGGAAAACTGCCGGAAAAAAAAAAAAAAAAAAAAAAAAAAAAAAAAGCAGGATCAGCCTGCATGCATGCTCGGAAACAATTCGACACATGCTTGGAAGAATAGAACTTAAATTTTGTCGGCTCGTCATAGTCTTTTACGTCACCGCGTTCTTGGCAGTCAAAAGTTCACCAGACTTGTGTGACCGTGTGTATGCAAGGCAGGCTTGAAAGGAATTCCGTCGGAAAAACCATTGCCGATCGTGTGCAAGGGGAAAGTAATACTGGGAGTATGCTATAGGCCCCCTCCTATCACAATTTGGATTAGCGGCAAGAATGGGAAGTGTCATTATAATGGGGGATTTTAAATTATACAGACAGACTGGGTGGAAGGAAACGCGCATTCATCTAAGGCTCACCAGTTCCTAAATGTCTTGTAGGACAACTTCATGGGTCAGATGGTAAATGCACCAACTAGAGGAGAGCAAAAAAATCCCAAGAAATTCTTTAAGTATTAAAGGGAGGTCAGATTATAGGTGTGACGGTAGTAGAAAATATCCCCGTCAAGCATTCCCTTCTTCCCATAAAGAAAATCACCCAATATTCCACGGGTAGGAATCCCTGGAATCGCCCAATAATCCACACATGAGCCAAAGCTTAATGCTGGAACAAGAGACACTTTAATGGCAGCATTCTCCTAGTTATATACAGTTTACATCTAATCATCACTCAAAGAACAATGAAATCTCCACCCCCTTTCCACACACTGGGGGCTCCCATACAGATTATAGGTAGACACTCTGGCACCGAACCTGACAGACACATTTCTTTAGATAATGACATCAGTGAAGTTAATTACTACAACGAAGCAATCAGAATAATTAACATGAGCCAGTTATCTAATCATTTAGCCTGACGATACAATACACATCTCTTAAGGGTAAACACAGGTCTTCTTCACACACACAATAGATCAATTACCCTTTAGAATAGAGAGCTGGCTGGGGATGGGACATTAATATTTCAACAGTCTGTTATGCAGAGGAATGAGTCATTCGGGTCCCCATGAAATCACCTTCTACACATAACACACAGACATTAGAATAGCAGGGAGAGAATTACTGAAGCATATAGGCAATTGCATAAAAGTCCTTCACAATAGGTCAGATTATATTGGCCCCATAAAGAATGATGAAGGGAATCTTGTTACCAAGGATGGAGAGATGGCAAAAGGTATTCTTTAAAAGGTATAATTTATTCTTCTCAGTCTTCACAAGGGAATCAGGGGGCTTCAATAACCAAAACTGCAATGTTTATCCTCATGACATGTCACAGAAAGCACCGTCATGGCTAACAGGGGACAGAATTAGAATTAGACTTGGAAAAACGTAACATTAATAAGTCACCGGGACCAGATCGCTTGCACCCAAGGGTCCTTAAGGAACTCAGTCAAGTAATTGCCAGCCCATTGTTCCTAATTTTTGCGAACAGTCTACTGACTGGAATAGTACCAGCTGATTGAAGAAAAGCCAATGTAGCACCAATATTTAAAGAAGATTTAAACTTTTAGGCCCCTTTCAGACGTGCGGACCGTCCTGGGAGGAGAACAGAGACTTATCCGTTAGGGAGGGACCACATCCTGCAGGACCTTTTGGTCAAAAGCCTGACCACCTGATAACAGAAGATCCAGTCTGTAATGATGGACACACGTTAAGCAACTTGACCACGTAGCCGCCTTACAACATTTGATCTGGGGTGGCACCAGCTTTTTCTGTGCATGTAGTGGCTTGAGCCTTTGTAGCATGAGCTTGAATTCCCAGCGGGGGATATATACCCATCAGAGTAGGCTACCAAAATAGCCGATTTAAGCCACCTATCAATTGACTGCTTTGATGCCAGGTGGCCTTTTTTGTTTCCCGAAAAAAGAACGAATAAAGTCTGTGGATCTGAAATCCTTTGTTACTTCCAAGTAATGCAATAAGGTTCGTCTCACATCCAAGTTGTGAAACTGACCTTCCTTTTCCCCTGAAGGGTTTAAGCAAAAGGTTGGCAGGATAATTTCAGAACCGGTTGCAGGAAACATTGCTACTTTTGGCAAAAAAAACAAACACAACAGATCTGTCTGAAGTACAACCCAATCTGGATAAATGGACAAAAAAAGGTTCCTTAAAGCGGGGGTTCACCCTATCGACAGGAAAAAAAAAATTTTTTTATCTTTTACCTTTAAATCAGGCACTGTAGCGCGAGCTACAGTATGCCTGTCCCGAATTTTTTCCCCCCATACTCACCTTGTAGTCGTCCATCGAAGATACCGGGGAATGGGCGTGCCTCTGGAGACGGAGGATGATTGACGGCCGGCTCTGGCGCGTCACGCTTCTCCGGAAATAGCCGAAATAGGCTTGGTCTTCACGACGCGTGCGCATAGCCTGTGCGCACGCGCCGTGAAGAGCCGAGACCTACTCCGGCTGTCTTCGGGGAGAGTGACGTGCCAGGGCCGGCCGTCAATCATCCTCCCTCTCCATAGGCACGCCCATTCCCCGCGGGAGCCGGAATCTACGATGAACGACTACGAGGTGAGTACGGGGTTAAAAAAATCGGGACAGGCATACTGTAGCTCGCGCTACAATGCCTGTCTCGATGGTAACATCATGGGATTGTGGGTGAACTACCGCTTTAACTGAAAGCGCGTACAGTTCACTGATTCTTCTTGCAGATGTAATTGCCACTAGAAATACAGGTTTGAAAGTCATATTCTTTAGAGACTGTTTGTTGTGGTTTTAAACAGTTTCTTTGTGAGGGTTTGTAGAACCACTGAGAGATACAATTTAGGAAAATACTTAGTCCGGACTTGTCTAGATCTGACAAGTGCCTTAAAAATTAAAAAATTAATCTTGCGACCAAGGTTTCTGCAGAAATTGATCTCTCCAGAAAAAAAAACAATGCGGCCACTTTCACTTTAAGAGTGCTGACTGCAAGACCCTTGTTTGCACCTTTTTGTAGAAATTCTAATACTGAGACAATGGGGTTAATTTACTAAAGGCAAATCCACTTTGCACTAAAAGTGCACTTGGAAGTGCAGTCGCTTTAGCTCTGAGGGGGAAGATCTGAAAGGAGGTGAAGCTCTGCCGATTTTATCATCAAATCATGTACAAGCAAAAATGCTGTTTTTTATTTTCCTTGCATGTTCCCCTCGGATCTACAGCGACAGCACTTCCAAGTGCAAAGTGGATTTGCCTTTAGTAAATAAACCCCAATGTCTTCCACCGCTTTATTTTCTGAACTACACCAAGAGTTTTAGATCTTCCACACTTTGGTGAAAATAGCTCTAGTTACTTTCTTCCTACTGGAAAGTAAAGTAGTTATTGTTCCTTAGCATCCACTCCTCAGATACCAGGCAGTGAGTAAGGCGTACCCCAGTTGAAAATTCCAGTGGTGCGTCAAGGCATCTATCCACACCCCCCCCCCCCCCCCGAGAACCATTGCCTCTGTGGAGGGAGAAGAATTGCGTGAGCTGTGTGTTTTACCTTAATGCAAACAGGTCCACTTGTGGGTGACCCCCAAGTCCTGGCTACCCATGCAAAAACCTCTGGATTCAGGCTCCACTCTGCCTCCTGAATTTTCTGCCTGCTCAAAAAATCTGCCACTTAATTTAGTGGAGATTTTTAACTTTTCGCTAGGAAACTAACCTATAAATATTTATTCGATCAGGATTGTTTGCGATCCAAGAAAGATAAAGATCTAGCGGAAAAGATGAAAGATTTTACTATGGCCGAGTTTCGAGCTTTTAGGGATTTGGTATTATTATTAGAAGAGAGTGAAGTTGCACCTATAACCTCCGACCCTAGTGTTTTGGAGGCTCCCACACCCCCTAAGCTGGTTTTACCTAGTCACAAGTTCAAACCTAAATCCACCAAATTTCCAGACCTAACTACCAACTCATATGTTTAGTCATTTCTATTAGCCACTGTGAGTGAAATCAAATCACTTGATGTCAACCCTATACAGTCTAATCTGACGAAACAACAAACCCTCTCAATTAGGAAACCAAAAAATCACCCAGACCTTACCATTAAACCCTCAGATAAGGGAGGTAACATTGTATTAATGACCAACATACAATATGTGAAAATGTGTATGAACATCTTATCCAATCGGTCATGGTACCAAAAAATTGCAGAGCTGTCAGTGGCACAATATGCCAACGACTATAAGACATTGATAGGTGAAGCGTTCATGAAGGGCCTGATAGACCAGGACACATATGATTATCTTAACATCAAATTTCCACGGGCGCCCACTTTTTATGCCCTACCCAAGGTACATAAAAACCTCAAGGTGCCTCCAGGTAGACCCATTGTTTCGGGCATTGGATCAATCACAGAAAATGCTAGCAGGTTTATCGATTTCTTCCTAACACCACATGTCACCCGCCTACCGTCCTTTGTCAAAGACACATTAGATTTCCTTAAACAAATTGAGGGCGTGCCTGTCCCTCCCGACGCCCTTCTCGTGACTTTGGATGTGGAGGCTCTTTACTCTAGCATCCCTCACGAGCAGGGCGTCGTGATTGGTAAAGATAGAAAACTGTTCATCTGAAAAAATGTCTCGTTCCCACCCCCCCAGGTACAGGTTGGCGTAGGCCGGTGCGCAACAAGTGCCCATGGCCACGCCCTGTACCTGGAGGTAGTGGGAACCATTAAAAGTAAACCAATTGTGGGTCAAAATAAATAAAAGTAGTTTCAAGATGAACTCATTGAATGGCCAGGAGTGATGGTCTTGTTCCATGAGGAACGTGCGTGCCATCCCGACGCCCTGCTCGTGAGGGATGCTAGAGTAAAGAGCCTCCACATCCAAAGTCACGAGAAGGGCGTCGGGAGGGACAGGCACGCCCTCAATTTGTTTAAGGAAATCTAATGTGTCTTTGACAAAGGACGGTAGGCGGGTGACATGTGGTGTTAGGAAGAAATCAATAAACCTGCTAGCATTTTCTGTGATTGATCCAATGCCCGAAACAATGGGTCTACCTGGAGGCACCTTGAGGTTTTTATGTACCTTGGGTAGGGCATAAAAAGTGGGCGCCCGTGGAAATTTGATGTTAAGATAATCATATGTGTCCTGGTCTATCAGGCCCTTCATGAACGCTTCACCTATCAATGTCTTATAGTCGTTGGCATATTGGATGAATTTCCTTTGCCTTTTCCCCTCTGCGATGACAATTTCTCCTCTTCTCCTGGGGGTGTTCCTGAGCCCTTTGAGATTGAAAAAAAATAAAATAAATGCTTAACCGGCTGCTTTTTCTTCTTAACGGGGAATGACTTATTTTTACCTGCTGTCCTATCTAGCACCGAATCCAAGTCAGGCTCAAACAGTAAATCACCCAAGAACGGCATCCCAATAAGTTTGGAGCAGGAACCTTGGACTCTCAGGACAGCACCTAAGGCCTTGTACACACGGCCAGACATGTCCGATGAAAACGGTCCGCTTTCATCGGACATGTCTGCTGGGTGATTTTGGTCTGATGTGTGTACACACCATCAGACCAAAATCCCAGCGGACAGAGAATGCGGTGACGTATACGACACCGACGTTCTCTGACGCGGAAGTTCAATGCTTCCACGCATGCGTCGAATCAATTCGACGCATGCACGGGATTTCGGGCCGCTGGTTATACGTCATAACCAGCGGACATGTCCGATGAGTCATACTGACCATCGGACATGGTTCCAGCAGGCAAGTTTCTTAGCATGCTAAGAAACTTTTGTCCACTGGAAACATGTCTGCTCGGCCAGGAATCTGGTCCGGTAGGCCCTACACACGGTCGGACATGTCCGCGGAAACTGGTCCGCGGACCAGTTTCAGCAGACATGTTCGGTCGTGTGTACGAGGCCTAAGAGTTCCTGACTCCTCACCATGTGTTCCCTGCCGGAGGAAACAAAAACTGGTAACATGTGGGAAGGAGCCTCCTTTTAAAGTTCGGTGCAAGATGTATTTCCTGTGGGCAAGTGGGAGGAGCCACTCTCTCAGGTTCTGTCCTGAAAGACAATTAGGGAAAACTGGCTACAGGGGCGAGTACAGAGGGTAGTGATAAATGGGGAGTACTCTGAATGGTCCGGGTGGAAAGTGGGGTCTCCCAGGGTTCTGTAATTTATTCATAAATAACCTGGAGGATGGGATAAAACAGCTCAATCTCTGTGTTTGCGGACAATACCAAGCTAAGCAGGGCAATAACTTCTCCACAGGATGTGGAAACCTTGCAAGAAGATCTGCACAAATTAATGGGGTGGGCAACTACATGGCAAACAAGGTTTAACGTAGAACAGGGGTTGACAAATTTGCTTGGAATCTAGGAGCCAGCTAAAAAAGTTAGGAGCCAGAAAACGCGCCCCGTCCCGACGAGCTTGCGCGCAGAAGCGAAGACATACGTGAGCAGCGCCCGCATATGTAAATGGTGTTCGAGACCACACATGTGAGGTATCGCCGCGATTGGTAGAGCGAGAGCAATAATTCTAGCCCTAGATCTCCTCTGTAACTCAAAACATGCAACCTGTAGATTTTTTTAAACGTCGCCTATGAAGATTTTAAAGGGTAAAAGTTTGTCGGCATTCCACGAGCGGACGCAATTTTGAAGCGTGACATGTTGGGTATCAATTTACTCTGCGTAACATTATCTTTCATAGTATTAAAAACAATGGGGATAACTTTACTGTTGTCTTATTTTTTAATTAAAAAAAAAGTGTAATTTGTTCCCAAAAAAAGTGCGCTTGTAAGACCGCTGTGCAAATACGGCGTGACAGAAAGTATTGCAATGATCGCCATTTTATTCTCTAGGGTGTTAGGATAAAATATATATATAATGTTTGGGGGTTCTAATTAGAGGGAAGAAGATGGCAGTGAAAATAGTGAAAAATTACATTAGAATTGCTGTTTAACTTGTAATGCTTAACTTGTAATACCAATGGCTCACCACCAGATGGTGCCAGCTCACAAAAAAAAAAAAAAAAAAATTTTTTTTTTTGCCCCCCCCTTCCAAGCCAAGTCGCCAGGACCATATTTCTAGTCGCCATGGCGACCGGGATTTGTCGAGCCCTGACGTAGAAATGTTTTAAATAATGCATTTGGGTGGCAAAAATATGAATGAAATCTATACACTAGGAGGGAGAACCTCTGGGGGAATCTAGGGTGGGAAAGGACCTGGGGGGGGGGGTCCTAGTAAATAACAGGCTCAGCAATGGCATCCAAGCTGCTGCAAGCAAACAGAATAATAGCATGCATTAAAAAGGGGGATTTACTGCAGAGATAAACAATAATTCTCCTACTATACAAGACTCTGGTCCAGCCACACCTGGAGTATGCTGTCCAGTTCTGGGCACCAGTCCTCAGGAAGGATGTGCTGGAACTGGAGAGAGTCCAGAGAAGGGCAACAAAGCTAATAAAGGGTCTGGAGGACCTTAGTTATGAGAAAAGGTTACGAGCACTGAACTTGTTCACTCTATAGACGAGACGCTTGAGAGGGGATATGATTTCAATGTACAAATACCGTACTGGTGACCCCACAATAGAGATAAAACTTTTCTGCAAAAACAAATTTAATAAGACACGCGGCCATTCACTAAAATTAGAAGAAAAGAGGTTTAACCTTAAACTGTGTAGAGGGTTCTTTACTGTAAGAGCGGTTAGGATGTGGAATTCTCTTCCACAGGTGGTGATCTCAGCAGGGGGCATCCATAGTTTAAAAAATATAAGCACCAATTAAACAGAGGAGAAGGATAAGAGGTGGATCCCGACAAGGATTGTCGGTATAAAAATCCAGAGAAGACTAACTCCTCCCACAGTTACAAAGTAAATATTTGCCAGCACACCATGGATCGACACAAAGTAGCGTCCAAAAGGATTATTTATTGCATGATCACAACACAAGGAGAGTGCAATGTTTCGGAGTCACGCATGACCCCTTCGTCAGGCATGTGACAGTTATTTACCTTAAAGTGGATGAAAACCCACTCTCATCATTTCTAAATTACTTCCATAGTGCTGATCTACAGTATCTCACAAAAGTGAGTACACCCCTCACATTTCTGTAAACATTCTATTCCATCTTTTCATGTGACAAAACTGAAGAAATTACACTTTGCTAAAATGTAAAGTAGTGAGTGTACAACTTGTATAACAGTGTAAATTTGCTGTCCCCTCAAAATAACTCAACATACAGCCAATTAATGTCTAAACCACTGGCAACAAAAGTGAGTACACACCTAAACGAAAATGTCCAAATTGGGCCCAATTAGCCATTTTCACTCCCTGATGTCGTCATGTGAATTGTTCGCGTTACAAGGTCTCAGGTGTGAATGGGGAGCAGGTGTGTTAAATTTGGCGTTATCGCTCTCACTCTCTCACTCCGGAAGTTCAATATGGCACCACCTCATGGCAAAGAACTCCCTGAGGATCTGAAAAAAAAAGAAAAGAAATGTTGCTCTACATAAAGATGGCCTAGGCTATAAGAAGATTGCCAAAACCCTGAAACTGAGCTGCAGCATGGTGGCCAAGACCATACAGAGGTTTAACAGGACAGGTTTAATTTAAAACAGGCCTTGCCATGGTCGACCAAAGAAGTTGAGCGCACGTGCTCAGCGTCATATTCAGAGGTTGTCTTTGGGAAATAGATGCAAGAGTGCTGCCAGCATTGCTGCAGAGGTTGAAGGGGTGGGGGGGGCGGCTCATTCTGTCGGTGCTCAGACCATACGCCGCACACTGCATCACATTGGTCTGCATGGCTTGCCGTCCCTGAAAGAAGCCTCTTCTAGAAAGATAATGCACAACAAAAGCACGCAGTTTGCTGAAGACAAGCAGACTAAGGACATGGAACACTGGAACTATGTCCTGTGGTCTGATGACACCATGATAAACTTATGTGGTTCAGATGGGGTCAAGTGTGCGTAGCGGCAACCAGGTTAGGAGTACAAAGACAAGTGTGTCTTGCCTAGTCAAGCATGATGGTGGGAGTGTCATGGTCTGGGGCTGCATGAGTGCCGTCGACACTGGGGAGCTACAGTTCATTGAGGGATAAATGCCAACATGTACTGTGACATACTGAAGCAGAGCCTGATCCCCTTCTTTCGGAGACTGGGCCGCAGGGCAGTATTCCAACACGATAAAGACCCCAAACACACCTCTAAGATGAACACTACCTTGCTAAAGAACCTGAGGGTAAAGGTGATGGACTGGCCAAACATGTCTCCAGACCCAAACCCTAATGAGCATCTGTGGGGCATCCTCAAATGGAAGGTGGAGGAGCACAAGGTCTCTAACATCCACCAGCTCCGTGACGTCATCATGGAGGAGTGGAAGAATTCTCCAGTGGCAACCTGTGAAGCTCTGGTGAACTCCATGCCCAAGAGGGTTAAGGCAGTGCTGGAAAATAATGGTGGCCACACAATATATTGACATTTTGGGCCAAATTTGGACATTTTCACTTAGGGGTGTACTCACTTTTGTTGCCAGCAGTTTAGACATTAATGGATGTGTGTTAAGTTATTTTGAGAGGAAAGCAAATTTACACCGTTTTACAAGCTGTACACTCATTACTTCGTAGCAAATTGTCATTTCTTCAGTGTTGTCACATGAAAAGATAGAATAAAAATATTTACAAAAATGTAAGGGGTGTACTCACTTTTGTGAGATACTGTATAAGGATATATATCCCTCCTGCATGTATCCTTACCTGTCAAATATCTCCTCCTTTAGCCATTTGGAGCCCTGCAATACTCCAGATTCTGTGGGCAGGTCTGTTGTCCAGGGCTCGGTGGGTTGAGTCATGATGTCAGTAGACTTCCCGCCCACCTCTACATTCCCCTTGGCCAGACATTGATATTTCTTACGCTGGTCTTGTGAATTATGCCCCATGATCACTAACATTCAGTCAAAAGCCAGGAAAGTCACCACATGATTTTAGCATGCCCAATCATGCTGAGGTATGGAGCAGCCAATCTTGGGAGAGCTGGAGAAGAGAGGGGGGGGGATGTGAAGTACACAGAATGCCTCTCTCACACTCGTGCATGAGACAAGGAAATGACCTGTATAAAGAAATCATCTGTCAGTCACAGCAAGGGGGAAGAATGTACACCTATTTCTCGGTGTGTCGGTTTTTATCGTACTGAAGAAAGATAACAGGATTGCTCAGAGCTGGATTAAAGGGGTTGTAAGGGTTACTTTTTTTTTAAATAACAAACATACCATACTTACCTTCCACTATACAGTTCGTTTTGCACAGAATGGCCCTGATCCTCGTCTTCTGGGATCCCTCGGCGGCTGTCTCGGCTCCTCCCCGCAAGAGCTAACCCCCTTCTGGGAAGCACTCTCTCAAGGGGGTTAGCTTACGGGCGTGCTCCTGTGTGATACACTGGCAACCATAGCCGCCAAGTGTATCACTTGGCCCCGCCCCCCGGTGCGCAGCATCATTGATTTGATTGACAGCAGTGGGAGCCAATGGCTGCGCTACTATCAATCTACAATGAAGAAAGAAGCAGCTGCTGCCATTACCGACATACACCTCTTCAAAGTGCCGACGGTCAGTAAGTGGTTAATATTACCATTGTACTTTTATTGTAACAACATAGGCAGGCTAATTTCTAATCAGGACATGAAAGAATGCAAACGGGTAAACAAAACATTATTAGTGCCGTGTGCAATACCTAGGTAAAGCATACAGAATAGAATACAGTTATATACAGAATTTACAATGTTCTAGCACCTCACCCCACTGTCACGGGTGGGGGTTCCTATCTCCCACAGTCACATTCACATTCACGTACGGCTGCATCACTCATTCCCGTCAATCTGCCGCAGACGGCATGCAAGTCTCAACAGACTGTGAGGGTGCTGAACAAGCTCAACAAGTCTTTCTCCAGTATTCTAACAAAAAGCCCATATGGAGGTGCAAGAAAGAAAGCTGGAGGGAGAGTCTGCAGGACCCATTGATTGCAGGTGCAATGTTTTGCAAATTATTATTTTCAAAAATATCTGCATTTATTATTACCCTTAATGTGAACTTATCCTTTAAGCTTTGAGAATGAAAGCTAGGTGTTGACTGGTTACCGTGCACAGCTGCTCCCCCCCCCCCCCCCAAGTATAAATCTACTGTAAATAAAATGACACAGTTTTGTACATATTCTTTATATTTGAAAAGTCAGCTTATCCTGTGGCTGCAAATATTAGAATGGAAGGAGCAGAGTTACAGCTGGTAGGTTCATTGGCTCTAGTATGTATGAATGCGAGTTAAAGCGGAGTTCCACCCTAAAGTGGAACTTCCGCGATTCGCATTCCTCCCCACCTCCGGTGCCACAATTGTCACCTTTCATGGGGGAGGGGTGCAGATAGCTGTATAATACAGGTATTTGCACCCACTTCCTGGAAGAGATACCTGCAGAATCCCGCCCCCCCCCCCCGAACACAGCGGGACCACTAAAAATGCACAGCGCCACGCACGCATGCGCAGTAGGGAAGTGGGCAGTGAAGCCGCAACGCTTCACTTCCTGGTTCCCTCACCGAGGATGGTGGCGGGGGCAGCCGAGCGATTGCGCGTCTTCAGCTGCCAACAGGTAAGTGTCCATTTATTAAGGCTGCAGTATTTGTAGCTGCTGGCTTTTAATATTTTTTCCCTCTGCTTTAAGGACATTAGATTGTAAGCTCCTTGAACACAGGGAATGATATGAAAATACAATATACGTGTAAATTGGTGGCACTATATAACTACCAGTAATACATTCTTCTATACATTCCAGATGGGAAATAGAAAGTTTGCTCGTTTCCCCCCATAAATGACAACTTCCTAGTATATGAGTGGACTTGAATTCAGCGCAAAGTTTACAACAGCAGCATTGCCGCGACTTACCTGCAGACTGCTCTCAGCAAAGTACACAGAGGAGAAACACGTCACCACACACCTGGCAACCATCCCACACTCTATACACCTATAATGCCCTACACACCTCCAAGAGGGTACTTCCGGGGTGTGACGCCTTGCGTTCCAAGCCTCACTTCCGTGTACACGCTATCTTCCCTCGCCACATTCTATTCCTATACCAAAATAACACCTCGCCTGTTTAGTATCTGTGGCAATGATAAGTCTATGGCAGACACTGTAATTACTTTTCGTGCCACCGTACCGCCGAAGTCTTTTCCTACAGACACGCCTCTTCAGGTCTAGTCCTGCGCAGAGGCTATTTCCGGGCGTGGCGCCCCCATGTGACAGGCAGTGGGGTAAAGAGGCGGAACAGTGAGGTTTCCCCTAGAAATTCCCCAGGCAGGTGAGAGGGGTTGTCATGGAGACAATGGCTGCTAGCTGTCAGTTTCTTAGTCACTAACCCGCTTGTTTATCTCCTGTACAGGACCCCTGTGAGGGGAGACGAGAGCCATGCAGAACGTCATCAACACCATGAAGGGCAAGGCTCTGGAAGTAGCCGAGTACTGGACCCCTGTGCTCAAGGTATTGGGACCATCAGATGTTTCTGCTGGGTTTACAGGACAATCACCTGTCATAGCTGCCGACTGTCCTATACATCCCAGGAGACAATCGGTGCTAAAGGTTCACATACACTGTACAATCTGATTCAGATCTATCATCAGCTATGTAGCATGCCGCCTGATTGGATACAAATGGAAAGTATTCTTTAGGTTTGTTCTCCTTCTGCAAAGCTTTGATAAATCTAGAGATTGTACAGAAATCTCACAATCAGATTGTATAGTCTATCGCCAGCTTAAAGGGGTTGTAACGCTCTGTCTTGTGTGTAATAACAAACATTTATTACTTATGGTACTTTATATAGCGCTGTCAATTTACGCAGAGCTTTACATATACATTGTACATTCACATCAGTCCCTACCCTCAAGTACTCGTGCGGGTGCGCTCCCGAATCCTGCTGCGTCCTTTGACACCCCCTTTTAACGTGCTAGGCATTCTTCTATAATCTGGTTGAACAGTCTTATGTATATTCTTCTTTTTAGATGGCCATAATCCCCCCCCCCCCTTTTTTTTATTTTTTATATATGCACTCAAACTATGTAATAGGAGGAATGATGGGTAGGGAGACCGCCGCTCCAGGTGAGCACAGGCAGGTAATCAATGTCCACTCAGGAATCACATGGGTGCTGGCAATGCATAGAATTAAGCAGGTGGGAGAATGGATGGACAGCCGCACTCCAAAAAGTCTTGTTGAAAAAAAGACGTGCTCTTTATTGTAAAAAGGAAAAAATGCACAGCACACAACAGCATACAGTGGGATAGACAGCTGACGCGTTTCGCATTAACAACTAATGCTTAGTCATAGCTACCGAATCCTGCTGCTGCGTCCTTTGACACAGATGGCATGACTCCGCCCTGTCCCGTGTCACTGGATTTGATTGACAGCAGTGGGAGCCAATGGCTTCTGCTGCTATTAGGCCGCATTCACACCTGAGCGTAGCGTTTTCGGTCGTTTTTTCCGGCGTTGTGGCGTGCATATTCGCGCGTTTGCATACAGCGTTGTCTGACGTTTTTGAACTTTGTCGTTTTATTATTTTAGCCATTAGGAAAAATGATCATCTCTTTCATCAATTGTTGCTATGTTTGTAGAATTTTTTTTTTATCTTCTTCCTGGGTGAATATTCTATTTCACAGAACAGATTAAAGCGACAAAACGCCCATAGAAACACTCGTTGTCACGCTAGACGCTTGGATCAAGCGTTTCTATTAGTTTCTATGGGAATACAAACGTTCAAAAACGCCCAAATCAGCCCGATTCACGCAACAAAAAAGGTCCAGAACTTGTTTGAGCTTCAAGCGTTTTGGAGTGGAGATGTGAACCATCTCTATAGAGAATAATGTATTTTTCCCCTCTAGCGTTTTGTAGCTTCATGCTTCAGGCGACAAAACGCTCAGGTGTGAATGCAGCCTTAATCTATCCGATGAGGACCCGAAACAATGGCTGGAGCTACTGGGCTCGTCCCCGTCAATGGAAAGATCAGGTTCAGGCAAGTAAAAGGGGTGCTCTGGAGGATTGCTGCATTACAAACGTTTCTTTTTGCCTTAATGCGTAGGATGCATTTGGTGAAAACCTCAAGGGTTTACAACCCCTTTTAACATGCTAGCCATTCTTCTATAATCTGGTTGAACAGTCTATGTATATTCTCCTTTTTAGATGGCCATATAATCTGGTTGTACAATCTCTCCCCCCCCCTCCCTTCTTTCTTCCTTATTTTTTTTTTTTAATTTTTTTTATATATGCATTCAAACTATGTAATAGGAGGACATGCTTGAACATTCAGTATGCACCCAGTCAGGTCCAAGCACTACATAGTTGATGGTTAGGCTGGCCATTCATTATACAACTTTCTTCTCTAATTTTCCGTTACCAAAACCATATACTATGAGGATAAACGTATTCATTTAAAATTTGTATGCAATCAGGCAGGCCCTTGCACTACATAGTTGAAGCTAAATCTAAAGGAGATTGTATAATGTATAGCCAGCCTTTTAAAGAGGTTGTAAACCTCAGGAAAAAAAATAATCCTGCAAGACCAAGGCATAATGAGCTAGTATGCATCGCATACTAGCTCATAATGAAATACCTTAGAACAAAGCCCTGCAGTGCTTTCCACACTCCGCTTCCACGGCTGAGATCTTTTCTGGAGTTACTTCTGGGTTCGTTGGCTCCGGCGCTGTGATTGGCAGGAGCCGTTATGATGTCCCTCTCACGCGGGTGCTGCCGGTCACAGCACAGGTCCTGAAGAAACGGCACGATCGCGCTGTTCCTTCAGCACGAATGCGCTGATGATGTTGGCGGCAGCGTATATAGTAAATATCTCCTAAACAGTGCCAGTTTAGAAGATATTTACAGGTACAATTAAAGAGGAAGACTTTACTTCCTGTTTAGGCCCGGTTCACACTATTGCCGCATCCATCGCACAGCAGGGTTCCGGTGCGTGGTGGTTCACCGTTTCAGGTCTGATTTCAGCCCGAAACGCACCAAAAAAAGCACACATTTTTCCTGCACACCGCACCGGTCCTGCTGCAGAGATATGTGAACCGGCTCCATAGAGAGCAGTCACATTCTCCTGCTATGCGAATTGGATGTGGAGAAACGCGCATTCAATTCGCATAGGTGTGAACCGAGCCTAAATCTAATAGTGGCGATCTGAATGGATAATTCTTCACAATATAATCGAATTTGTGAGTTGTCAAAAAGACATCTACATCACCGATTTGGTTTTGAGCAAAACTTATTGATTTTATTGAATCTAATTGTAGGACAGTGAATAGATTGATATGGATAAAGCTAAACTTTACCCCTAACAACATGATTAATATAATTTTCTTTAGCAAGGAACATTCATTCCACAATTCTGCTAACAAAATTAGTGTGTGCTATAAATTGCCTCCAGCATTGCTCCTGTTTCTTCTTGGTGGAGACTGTTATTTTGAAGCTCAGAGCCCCTGAACAGCAGTAAATCATAAAGTGGCACTAAACCCATCAATTTAACAGTTAACCATTACATTTCTGGAATTCAGGGAATGCTTACTGTCACATTTTCTTGTGATCTTCAAACTGTCAAACCAAACTGCCTGCCCATCAAATGACTGGTGTCATAACTGATCACATGTACAGCACCATGGTAGTTGCAGATCATACAGAAGAATATTGGCTGTAAAGGATAGGAGGAGTTTTTTATTCTGCTTTAAGACCCCTTTCACACCGAGGGCGATTCGCCCTAAAAGTGTTGCTCCATTGTCTCCAGTGGACGTTGCGCTAGCAGGACGGTAAAAAAAGTCCTGCTAGCAGCATCTTTGGAGCGGTGTGTATACTGCTCCTCCACCGCTGCTGCCCATTGAAATCAATGGGATAGCACGGCTATACCACCCGCAATGCGCTGCTTCAGCGGCTGAAATGCGCTGCAAATGCGCCCATAGCGCGGGCGGTAAAAATAGCGTCATTTTACCGCCGACGCTATGAGTGGTTCAGTGTGAAAGGGCTCTAAGGCTAACAGAAGATCGGCCTCTACAGACTCGGCAATGCTTAAAAATAGAGAACAACTGAGCATGTGCAGAGCAGGATCACACCATGTATTACTAGCAGTGTTAATTTTGGTAGCAAATTTGCGATTTAGTTTTAGTCTTGGGACTAAAATGGCATTTTAGTTTTAGTCCCATTTTAGTCTTCTGCAATTGTTTTAGTTTCAGTCGTATTTAGTCGACTAAATCTCAAGTACATTTTAGTCGACTAAAACTCCTTTTAGTTGTCTAAAATCTGAGTGTAATTAAATTGTAATACATTAGTTAACATTTCTCTACAGTTTCCAAACTCATTATATACTGCTGGAGTGGAAAATCTATTATGTTATTATTTATAGTATTGAGGTATGAACATGCACTACAGACCAGTGTTGAAGTCTTATTTCAATTTAGTCTTGGGGGCAGATCCACAAAGCGAGTATGCCGGCGTATCTACTGATACGCCGGCGTACTTTCAAATTTCCCGCGTCGTATCTTTGTTTTGAATCCTCAAAACAAGATATGACGGCATCTGGGTTAGATCCGACAGGCGTACCTCTTCGTACGCCTTCGGATCTAAGATGCAATTTTTCGGCGTCCGCTGGGTGGTGTTCACGTCGTTTTCCGTGTCGAGTATGCAAATTGGCTATTTCCGACGATCCACGAACGTACGAGCGGCTGTCGCATTTTTTTAAGTCTTCTCTACTCGTCTTCTTTTGGCGTATAGTTACAGCTGCTGTTTTGTGGCGTATAGTTAAACCTGCTATGTTAAGTATGGCTGTCGTTCCCGCGTTTAATTTGAATTTTTTCTTTTTAGTTTGCGTAAGTCGTCCGTGAATCGGGATGGACGTAATTTACGTCCACGTCAAAACAATGACGTCCTTGCGACGTCATTTAGCGCAATGCATGGCTGGAAATTTAGGGACGGCACATGCGCAGTTCGTTCGGCGCGGGGACACGCTTCATTTAAATGAAACGCTCCCCCCTTCTCGCCGATTTGAATTGGGCGCCGTTACGCCGAGAGAGATAGACTACGCGGCTGTAACTTACGGTGTGAAATCTTTATGGATTCAAACCAAACTGCAGTAAGGTACGGCGGCGTAGCGTATCTCGGATACAGTGCGCCGGGGCAGATCTTTGTGGATCTGCCCCTTAGTCTTTTGACTAAAATGGCATTTTAGTTTTAGTCTTATTTTATTCATCTCAATTGTTTTAGTTTTAGACGTATTTTAGTCGACTAAAATAGTATTAATTTAGTCGTTAAAATTAACACTGAATACTAGATTTTTACCACTATCTGCCTGGCCTATAGCAAAATGACAACCGGGAAGTGGTTATTATCTTGAGTTGGCGTCATATGACGTCCAGCCGCATAACAAGCCAGTGTGTGCCCGTGGGATGCTGTTTTTAAATTCTGAAAGCAGGTGCAGGGAGAAGATCCCGCTGTCGCAGGAATGGGGGAGATCGGAGGGAGAGGAGTGAATTTATCCTTTAATCTCCTGCAGATTGGCCTATTAAAGTAAATTGTTGTGGTCCTGGGCTTCCAGGAAGAGCAGAAGAGGCCAGGAACCAGAGAAGGTTTGGGGGCAGGGCGCATTATCCAAACACTGGGGCTTTACAGCCACCCGGATCGCTTGCACCTTACAGCTGGGAGGTGACTGAACAAAACTGTAACAAGTTTGGGTGCCACTGCAGCCTTGAGCTTGTTTTAAACCCTTCAGATGCTGGACACCCAGAATAGCGAAGTAGTTAATGAAATGTCAGGGAATGACCTTTAATTAACCTATTTAACCCATTTCATGCAACGTAGTGCATTGTGTCAAGTTGTTATGCATTACACTGTGTAAAAATGCACACATGGTGTATCCTTGCCGGACACACAACCTCATACACGTATGATGTAAACATGGAGCATTCACTGATCAATGCAGTGCTAACAGGCCAATATTCCGAGACATTTTCATCTATGGAATCGTCTATTGATGCTGTTTTGCTGTATTATAAGATCTGTTTGCCCTTCTGAGCGTTCGTTTCACTTTGTATCATCTTCTAATACAGTCAGATCTCGGTTGCCTAAAGTTAAAACTTTTTTTTTTCACTTTGTATAGATTAAGGCCCCTTTCACACATGAGGACCGTATGTCCGCTTTTTCATCCATCCGTTTGCGGATGAAAAAGGGACATACATTGGTCCCTATGTGATTGCGGGTGAACATCCGCTGACACCTGTAATTGTCCGCCTCCGCAAAGATCCGATTTTGCAGACGGAGGAAAACCCTATTTTTACAGTCCGTGTTCATCCGATTCCCCATAGGAGAGAGCAGAAAAAAGACAGGGCGGTCCCGGCACAGTGTGCTGGGACCGCCCTGTCATCCGCCGGCTCAGCGGGGATCAACGGAATGATCCCCGCTGAGCTTACGAAGCATACGAAGGCAGATCATTACTGATATGCCCCGTGTGAAAGGTAAGGAACGGTTAAAATCCCTGTAAATTTTGTTTGTGTGTTTTTGTTTTTTATTTGGGCTATCCGTATGGGGAGAATTTCCATCACTTTCTGTTCTATAGACATAGCAGAAGGGAAAGGAGATCCCTCTGAAAGAATGTTCCCTCTATTGCTGTTCTGGTGTCAGGTGAATGTGTCAGGTGAATGCTGCACAAAATTTTTTGACTATTTCATTGCTGCTTGCATAGACTTCTGTTGTATTAAGTTGCACGCCGCAATAAAAATCGCACTGATGCACGTCTTTGAAATCACGCTGTTTCGAGATTTCAAAGTGGTGTGAACGGGGACTTGGTGACAGTGGTCATCAGGGAAAATGGTAAGGATGGAAAACTTAAAGGCATTCTAAACCCTTCTACCTTGTGGTGTTTTCACCTGCATAAGATGTGTGAGGATGTAGTTTAAGGTCGGGTTCACACCTATGCGAATTGAGTGCGGCTTAAACCGCATCCAATTCGCAGAACATTTCTAAATACATTGTTTTCAATGAGGCTGGTTCACATATGTGCGATGCATGCGCATTGCCGAAAAAACGCGTGCGTTTTCTAGGCATTGCGGTGCGGCTCAGGTGCGAATTCAGGCCAATTATCTTCTATAGGGACGCATCTAATTTGCAGATGTGTTAATTTCTCTTCAGGATTTCTCTCATTCTAATCAATACCCTTCCCCCCTCCCCCTCCCCTCTCCCAGGTCTCCAAATTCGCAGCTAAAACGGAGATGATCTGCTGAACACTCCTCTTATCTCTCTGCAGAGAGATGAAATTCGCACCGCACAAGTGTGAATCCGGCCTAAAGGTGTCATTAGTTGCATTGTATGCACAGCCTATAGTAGAGTGAATCTTCACATTTCTTTGTCAGCAGTCTCTGTGTTCAAACATGAAGCATGTGACATGGTACAGTATAGGTTAAAGTATAACTAAAGGCATACTTGTTTTTAGTTTTGCATAAAGTGGAGAGGGATTAGAACTCCTGTTAGCTTTTATTGCTGTCTGTGCCCCCGTTAAGCCTGGTACACACTATTCGTTTTTTTTTGTTTTTTAAGTCAGCGAGTTGAATGCAAAAAAAAACCTGTAAGCTCTGTTCGGAGCAGCTGTACTCAATATAGTAAGTACAGCGATCTCACCTGCTGAGTTCTGACAGAAAACACTGATCAGTGCTCTCTGCCATTGGCTGAAAGTGCTGATTGGTCGGTCGGTTTTCCAGCATGCTCGTCTGACAGACCAACATACACACAGGGAGAATGTCCGCCATTTTTTAAAATTGAACTGACTAATGTCTCCCAACATTTGGCCCGTGTGTACCCGGCTTTAGAGAGATTCACCCTCTTTTTTTTTCCTGTTTACCCTTATCATCCAAAGTAAAAGTAAAAGAAAATCCCATATTTTGGGTTTTCTCCAGAAAAGTAACAGAGGGAAAATATTCGGGGATGCGATTTCTGGTGACTGAAATTACACTTATTGCTCTTAATTGAGACAAGTACACGCTATAGAGGGATATAGGTGGCACGGATGGGCATAGATGGGTACTATCGTATGTGTTGTACTAATGGATGCCAAACAAAGCCTGACAATCAGTGATGCCCAGTGTGGGCACTGATTGGCATCCATTCCGGAACTGATTGGCATCCATTTTTTTGTGTCCTCATCCCTGGTGGTCTAGGGTGGCATACTTTTTTTTTTTTTTATCCCTGGTGGTCTATATGGCCATCCCTGGTGGTCCAGTGGGCATCCCTGGTGGTTCGGGGGGGGGGGGCTGTGCTGATAATCGATTGATTACCAGCTTTTCCTATTTACATCGTGATCAGCCGTGATTGGACACGGCTGATCACGTGGTAAAGAGTCTCCGTGAGAGACTCTTTACCTTGTTTGGTGTTGCGGGGTGTCAGACTGACACCCTGCAACAACGATCGCCGCGATGCGCGCCCCAGAATCCTGAGGACATCATATGACGTCCAGTCAGGATTCTACAACCACTTTGCCGACGTCAATCTGTCATTGGCGGGCGGCAAGTGGTTAAAGTACAGTTTCAGGATCCAATGCACCTCAAATATTTTGTTTGGCAGAATTATATAGTCGGTCATTGAGGAAAAGCCCTGTATTTTTATCAATGAATACAAGCCTTCCTCTGATTTGCCAAGGTGAAAAGGAGGGCAGATGATGCCTCAATATTCACCTTGACTTATCGGAGGTAGCTTTGTAATTGATGAAAATGCAAGGCTTCTTCTGAATGGTGAGGAAGCACTGAGCCTGACTCTAATTTCATCAGCAGATAGAAAGTCACTTGTACTGCTTTTGGAACACAGCATTACTTACTGTATGTAGCTAATACTATTCAAATTCACTTCTGCACACATAGTTACAGAGTTATTCAGGTTGAAAAAGTCCATCTAAAAAAATCATATACCCACAGTTGATCCAGACACATGGTAGCTGCATTGTTAAACAATGGAAATAGTAAAGTGCTTCAAAACCTGGAATCCTACTTTTAAGCTGGGTTCACACTATTGCAACGTCAGACATCGCATGCGTTTCTCACCGCATTGCTGTGCAGATCACATGTGATGTCTGTGCGATGCAAATTTATCCATACAGATTGGACTAAAATGGTGTAGGACCCTTTTTTTGGTCCGCGCTGGAATCGGATCACAAGGATGTTCATACCTATGCGATCCGATTCCTGCACCATTTCACAGTTCGCACTGCGATCCGATCTGATGTTGTCATTGACTTTTGTATTGACACCCGCAGCTGTTCGCATAGGGCAGTGTGAACTGCCTGCGAGAGACTTGCGATGGGGGAACCCGCACTGGAATCGCGCCGGTTCCCGCAACGCATATTTGTGAACCCAGCCTTAAGGTCACATTTAGAATTGACAACTGATAACCAAAATAACCTTGCCTATCTGACAGCTATAGAGATCAAATCACGGCTTCACAGTGGAACTGATGTGACATTCACTGATAAAAATACAAAGCTCCCTATGAATGGCTGAGCAGCGCTCAGACCAACATGATTTTGTTCCAGGAACGAGATGGGGAACTCCCCGTACCACTGCTGGAACACAGCACTGTATACTGTATCTAGTTTATGTACATACAGCTCTGACAGACACAGTATCAGTTAGTAAAGTAAAGTTTGTTTGGGCCAATTGAACTTTTGAAAGTCCTAGTATTCTTAAAGTTGGGCTTTAAGTGCTTATATAAACCCTATTTATTTGTCACTATAATTTGCAGCATGTCTCGCTGTATACAGCATTTAAAGCGTAGTGCCACTCGTTTTTGTGTTTATTAAAGTCAGCTATGAAAAATGTAGCTCCTGACTTTTAATAAACACGCGCACCCCTGCCCCCCCACCAATCTCACGATCCAGTGATGTGGCCGTCCGGACCCCTCGCTTTTCTCCCCCACCTCTACCCAGCGCCGGCATTAAAAGTGTGGGCACCTGGATGTGATGACAGCTTGCAGCTTCACAGCCGGTTGTGCACATCATTTCTCCCAGTCCTGTCAGGGGGAGAAATGACTGTTCGTCTGTTCATACAATGTATGAACAGCGATCAGTCATTACCCCTAGTCAGTACCACCCCCCCTTCAGTTAGAACACACCCAGGGAACATACTTAACCCCTTCCTTGCCCCCTAGTGTTAACCCCTTCCCTGCCAGTGCCATTTTTTACAGTCTGAAGTGTCCGCCATAAGGTCGCAGTACCGATAAAAATTGCTGATCGCCGCCATTACTAGGAAAAAAAATAAATTTAATAAAAATTCCATAAAACTATCCCCTATTTTGTAGACGCTTTAACTTGTAGAAGAATACGTATCGGCCTAAACTGAGGAAAAAAATATTTAAAAAAAAATATTTTTGGGGGATTTTTATTATAGCAAAAAGTAAAAAATATTCATTTTATTTTTCAAATTTGTTACTCTATTTTTGTTTTATAGCGCAAAAAATAAAAACCGCAGAGGTGATCAAATACCACCAAAAGAAAGCCCTATTTGTGGGGAAAAAAGGACGCCAATTTTGTTTGGGAGCCACGTCGCACGACCGCGCAATTGTCCGTTAAATCGACACAGTGCCGAATCGCAAAAAGTGGCCCAGTCATTGACCAGCAAAATGTGGTTAAAGTGGAATTTCCCCTTTTGGTGGAGCTCCGCTTTTAAGCCAATTCTCTATTTTCTTTTTAAGCGGTTGCCAATACCTTACAATGCATTGCATTCATTGTCAGCCATCCATTAGTACTAGTTTAGTTTACATACAATTTATTCCTTGAATTGACACTGTCCTTGTCAATGATTTAGGTTGGCAGTGTGGTGGATATAGTGGTACTTGGTTTGCTTACTTGATTTTCAAGGGGTTTTCGTAAAGAGTAACCTCAGCAGTAAATTCTCTTTTCAGACGCTTGTGTCTCTGATTTAGTCCTGGTTCATACTAATGCAATGCGGGAAAAGCACAAGATTTGCTACGTTTCCCTGCATAGCAATCACACAGCGTCCATGCGATCTGCTGCGGGTGACAATGTTAGATTAATGCCACCCCGATAGAGATTGCAAAACGCAGTGCGATTGCCAGAATCGCAACCCATGTGATGTGATTCATGTGCGGGGGGGATGTGATTTGAGGCATACAAAATGATTGGCACAAATTGCACCACGTGGACATCGCATGTGATGTGCACAGGAATGCGGTGGTTAAACCTTTAAAGCCTAGTACACACAATTAGCCGGATTCATAGAGAGTTACGCCGGCGTATCAGTAGATACACCATTGTACCGCTGAATCTACGCCAGCGTTAATTTAAGCGTATTCTGGAAACCAGATACGCTTAAATTAGGCTAAGATACGAGCGGCGTAAGTCTCCTACGCCGGCGTATCTTAAAGTGTAATTTTTAGGCTGGCCACTAGGTGGCACTTCCGTTGATTTCGGCGTAGAATATGTAAATGACTAGGTACACCGATTCACGAACGTACGTGCGCCTGTCGCAGTAAAGATACGCCGTTTCCGTAAGATACGCCGCATAAAGATAAAGCTGCCCCCTAGGAGGCGTAGTCAATGTTAAGTATGACCGTCGTTCCCGTGTTGAAATTTGAAAATTTTACGTTGTTTGCGTAAGTCGTCCGTGAATAGGGCTAGACGTAATTTACGCTCACGTCGAAACCAATACGTCCTTGCGGCGTACTTTGGAGCAATGCACACTGGGATATGTACACGGACGGCGCATGCGCCGTTCGTAAAAAAACGTCAATATCGTCGGGTCACGAGTAGTTTACATAAAACACGCCCCTCCATCCTCATTTGAATTGGGCACGCTTATGCCGGCCACATTTTTACGCTACGCCGCTGTAAGTTAGGAGGCAAGTACTTTGTGAATACAGTACTTGCATCTCTGACTTAAGGCGGCGTAGCGTAAATACAATACGCTACGCCGCCTTAAAGATGCAGCGCTCTACTTGAATCTGGCCAAATGAGATTATTGGCTGAATGATCATCCCTTTTTTTATTTATTTATTTTTTTTTTATTTTGCATGTTCGTCTCCATATCGAAAATGAAGAGGTTACTAAAGTTAAGAAAATTCTCATACGACAGAATAAAAATTTGGAACTGATGTTACGTATTGTATCTTCAAACTGTACTGATTAAACAAAAATGTTATGATCTGGTATTGTAAGAGAAAAATATTTGTGCTTGTCCCATTGGATAATTTTGCTTGACCTGTCCTGATCGGCTCTTAAAAGCTGTGTACTAACGATCAGATTAGGATGCAATCACTTTAAAATCTGTATTTTTCGTACGAGTTTCGAATCCTGTGTACTAGGCTCAAGCTGCTGTGCTTTGTAAACAGGATCTTTTCATCAGGAGGTAAAGATTTACTGGAAATGTCAAATTGCATCTAAAGGGATGCAGGCCCAGCAGCTTTCTTTATTAGTGTCCTGCAGGTGCACAGCTGACTGATAATTATGAAACCCCTCCCATTAGACACTTTCTCACATGGTCACAGACAAACACACAGTTTTTTTTTTTCCACAATAACAAAAAGGCAGAAATCTGCAACACACTTTTGTTATGATCCTTGCAATGTACATAGATGACCCAGAGGGAAGGCGTTTTTTTTTTTTTTAAAGTGCCCTTTCGCTTTAATGCTCCACTGTCTGAATAAATATAACAATACAACATTTTCCTATGCAATATTTTATATTTTGACTAAAAAATGTTTTTTTTTTTTTTTTTTTTTTTTTAAACCTGACCATAATAAAGAAAGAGGGGAAATGTGTATAAACCATTTAACATTCCATTTGAAACACACTTGAGCATCACATAAATGCTGAACCACACCTGGGTGTTTTTATTGGCCACATTCTCTCTCTCTCACTTATGGCTGCAGGCTAATTACAGCTTGCAATAGGATAATTCACTGTCAAAAAGTATGAATCATGACAAGCTGGTTTCATCAAGTCAATGACTTTATTATACTCCAATGGTCTTCACATTTCTCAGATCATAGTCCTGACAGAGCACCTTTTGAAAAGAGGTAGAATGGAAAGGTTCACAGCTTGAATCTTTGGCCAACAGTAACTGATGCAATCAAGTCCGCATAGGCCAAAATCTATAATGATCATTTCCATCACTTTCCACCTTTCTGAAAACAGAAGGGGGTCCTACTCTGTATTTAGTAACAAAGTGGCTCCACCGTACATATGTTACACAAATCACAAGGTTGAAACGGATGTACCGTATATACTCGAGTACAAGCCGACCCGAATATAAGCCGAGGCACCTAATTTTACCACAAAAAAATGGGAAAATGTATTGACTCGAGTATAAGTCTAGGGTGTCCATCTGCATGCCTCACTGTGCCCATGACTAGACTGACCTTTAACATGGGAGTCTATGGAAGGGGTGCCCGGCTTTGAAAAATCGGTGCTCCCTGGCCGTAGGTTCCCCAGACAACAAACTTTGCACACTTGTAGAGGAAGAGTGGGGCTACATGTGCCAAGTTCCGGGTCCAGGGGACCTACGGCCGGCCGGTACCGGGTCCCCAAAGTCCGGGAGATCAGGTGCAAAAAGGTGACTCGAGTATAAGCCGAGGGGGGCATTTTCAGCACAAAAGAAAATGTGCTGAAAAACTCTGCTTATACTTGCGTATATACGGTAATATTGCAGTAAAATACGATTTACCATGATAAAGGTCCAAGATAAGTACAAGAATGCATCCTAGTGACCGACATGTTTCGTGAGCACCTGTTCACTTCCTCAGGGGTAGATGCAAACTTGCTATCTAGAAGGTAAAACCTGTATAAGTATAATAGAGGTAAAAGAATTGTATAGGGTCAAAGCGTTAAAGGCCCACCATATTGTGCCCATACTTACAAAACTGTTAGAGGGAATACATATGTTCATACTCACTGGTCTACCACTGAAAATGTCTGTCCCGGGAGCGGACCATTCATTGACTCCTATGGGGAGACGGATGTCAGCAGAGATGTGCCTGCATACAGCTGTCTGCCATCCGATCCGCTAAAATCGGACGTATAGCGATCCATTCGCCGTCCATCTTATCGGATCGGCTGGGATCTGATGAAAACAGACATGCTGACCGTTTTCGTCCGGTCTCTCCATAGGAGTCGGCGGCGCTCTGACAGGCCCCTCCCCTCAATGGGCAGAGACGGACCTGTCATCTGCTGGCTCTGCAGAGATCAACATATAAATCTCCTGCTGAGCTGGTGGACTCCACTGAGCAGATCCACCTCATGTGAATGAGGCATTATTAATTTTTCACTTTCTGCTTTGTATCTGAGCATTTGACATACTACATTCACTTTCCGTGATATTGACATACACTTGCACTTTTTGTTCAGCATTATATTTATTGTTTCAGTTGGTTACTATAGTTACACACTGTGGTAGTGAGGTTTATTTTCTGATATGTTTTTCACAGTCATCATCATTGAGGACATTATGTTGGATTTGGCACAATATGACAGTCCTTTAACACTTTGACTCTATCCAATTCTTCTCCTATTATACCTATACATGTTTTACCTTTTTATAGACCTCAAGTTTGCATCTACCCCTGAGGAAGTGAACAGGTGTTCACGAAACGCGTTGTCACTAGGATGCATTCTTGTACTTATCTTGGACCTTTATTGTGGAACATCCGATTTCACTGCAATATTATGTGTACAACATTATGAATCTGTTTTATATACTTGGCATCTGTTTGTGGCTACTGTAGATCTTGTGGGAACCAATAAATATTTTTTATTTTATTAATACCGGTGTGACACCTCATTTCAAATCCAAAGGCCAAAAATGTCAGTATTTTTATGTTCAATAGGGGTGGAGGTGCGCCACAGGGTACACCAAGTCACACTTTATTGTTCTAAGTATACACAGGTGTGAGGGAGTGCTGACATATATACAGGTGTGAGGGGGGGGGGGGGCTGAGTGTGTACAGGTGGGATGGCCCATGAGCAGGCCCTGGGGAATGTTGGTGGGCAGGCTCAGGGGGGCCCAAGCCTAAAGCTGTGTAGGGGGCCCAAACATTTCTGATGCACTGATCATAATCCAGGAGATAATAAATGATTGTACACAGCAGTCTCATCCATAAAAATGTTTTATAGTCAGGTGCCCTTACCACACTATATAGCAATACATACTACAATAAAGTAACTCCCTCAAAATAGTATATAAAATAATCGTATTCAATATCAAAAATACTCGATGTCCATGTAATAACATTTTTTTTATTCGTAAGACCAAAGGGAACTGCATGTCAGAATTGAAGAGCAATTCAGAGGTATTTTTGGGGAAACGGTTTAAAGATTTTCATACAGTCATGTCCAAAAATATTGGCACCCCTGAATTTCTGTCGGATAATGCACCACTTCACCCAGAAAATGTTCAGGCATTCGCGTGTGTATTTTTTTATTTTTTTTGGTATTGGTAGGACACAAAAAAAGTAGAGAAACAAAAAGCTAAATCTGACACATTCCACTCAAAACTCCAAAAATGGACAGGACAAAATGATTGGCACCCTCAATTTAATATTTGGTAGCACACACCTTTCTGGGTGCTTTTTGATGTGTGGTTTGGGTCATTGTCCTGCTGTAAGACCCATGACCTCTGACATTTGTAATTGCAACAATTTTCTAGGTGAAGCGTTGCATTATCTGACAGAAATGCAGGAGTGCCAATATTTTTGGCCATGATTGTGTGTATAGAAAATAATCCCTCCCTTTTAAAAAAAAATATGTTTTTGTTGCTTTGCAGCCCGAATTAAAGACTCAGTTTTTTGCAGCTTTATTTACTCCAAGTATTGGACATCCAAGTAGAGCTCCATCGACATTTCCGCGTCTGAAACACATCGGCCGGAAATTGTGTTGTTCAGCATTGTGACGATTTAATGCATATGAATTTTGCCTCGCTTATTTGTGTGTTTTTCATAGGTCATTTGACTCAAACGCATGAAAAATTTAACACGGGTGCATTATTGATGTGTTCTTGTAGTATATTCAATGGGGAGGTGCAGGTTTTTTTTTTTTTTTTTTTTTTTTTTTTTTCTGACCAAAAATGCAGCACGCAAGATTTTTAACACCACTACAGACGCGTATCTGACCAGTGTGAAGACGTACTGTATTTATTGGCGTATAACACTCACTTTTTTACCCTGAAAATAGAGGGTACACTGTACCTGCGTGTTATATGCAGGGGGCGGTGGAAAGTTTTTTTTTTTTCCTGAAACTTCCCTCTTAAAGTTAGAGTGTGTGTTTATACCCCTGTGTGTGTTATACGCCGATAAATACGGTACATAGAATTTAAAGGGATGCATTTTTTATTGAGCTTTTCTTGGGCTAAAGGTGCTGATAATGTCCAACAATTCATATTCATGTGTGTGTATATGTGTGTGTGTGTGTGTGTGTGTGTGTGTGTGTGTGTGTATATATATATATATATATATATATATATATATATATATATATATATATATATATATATATATATATATATATATATATATGTGTGTGTGTGTGTGTGTGTGTGTGTGTGTGTGTATATATGTATGTATGTGTATATAATATATATATATATGTATGTGTGTGTGTGTGTATATATATATATATATATATATATATATATATATATATATATATATATATATATATATATATATATATATATATATATATACATACACATATATATATATATAATAAAAAAATTGATAAACTTTTGCTTTCGGTTTTCGACCAATGGAATCCTTCATTTTCGGTTTCGGCACCAACATTTCTATTCGGTGCACCTCTACATCCAAGTGAAAGATATAACGCCCAACACCCGTGTCAATATTTTGTTAAACCACCTTTGGGCCCTTTCACACAGGCTGGCTGATTAGGTCCGCCTGTCAGATTTTTATGCGGACCTGATCGGAACCTCCATTCACCCCTATGGAGTGGCGGATGTCAGCGTTGACAAGTCCGCTGACATCCGCCGCTATCCGATCCGATCTTGTCTGCAAAATACAGATGGATGGTGGTTCTATTCAACCACTTGAGACCCGCGACGTAGACGAAAGACGTCCACAGCGCGGCTCTCAACTGCCGGGTGGACGTCCCTGGACGTCCTTTCATTTGCATTCTCCATGCGCGCAGCGGGGAAAAACTGTGCCCCACGCATCGCTGAGATGCCGATGCGCGTGCCTGGCAGCCGCGATGTCCGCCAGGTACCCGCGATCGGCAGGGACGTGGAGCTCTGTGTGTAAACACAGAGCTCCACGTCCTGTCAGGGAGAGAGAAGACCAATGCTGTGTCCCTTGTACATAGGGACACGGCATTGGTCACCTCCCTCAGTCAGTCCCCTCCACACACAGTAAGAATCACACCCAGGGAATACATTTAACCCCTTCCTCACCCCCTAGTGTTAACCCCTTCCCTGCCAGTCACATTTATACAGTAATCGGTGCATTTTTATAGCACTGATCGCTGTATAAATGTGACTGGTCCCAAAATAGTGTCAAAAGTGTCCGATGTGTCCGCCGCAATATCGCAGGCCTGACCAAAAAAATCGCAGATCGCCGCCATTACTAGTAAAAAAAAAAAAAAAATCATAAATCTATCCCCTATTTTGTAGGCGCTAACCAATCGATATACGCTTGTTGCGATATTTTTTTTTTAACAAAAATATGTAAAAGAATACGTATCGGCCTAAACTGAGGAAAAAAATATATAAAAAAAATTGGGATATTTATTATAACAAAAAGTAAAAAATATTGTGTTTTTATTTTTTCAAATTTTTTTTGTCTTTCTTTGTTTATAGCGCAAAAAAAAAAAATTGCAGAGATGATCAAATACCACCAAAAGAAAGCTCTATTTGTGGGGAAAAAAATGATAAAAATATAATTTGGGTACAGTGTTGTATGACCGCGCAATTATCATTCAAAATGTGTCAGCGCTGAAAGCTTAAAATTGGTCTGGGCAGGAAGGGGGGTTTAAGTGCCCAGTAATGAAGTGGTTAACATCCGTCCATCGGATCAGATAAAAATGGACATGCGGTCCATTTTCACCTGCTCTCCCTATAGAGTGTCCGTGTTCACTCTGCACAGTGAGCGGAGATGGACCTGTCATCCGCCTGCTCAGTGGGGATCAGCAAAGCATCCCCCCCCCCCCCCCCCCCCACTGAGCAAGTGTATTCCGTCCCATGGAGGCGCCCGTGTGAAAGGGGCCTTTTGCTTTAATTCAAGCCTTAGTCTGCTGGGATATGTCTCTACTAACTTTGTACATCTAGACTTTGCAGTATTTGCCCACTCTCAGTTTAGGTGAATTTGATGGTGACCATTTGTGAACTGCAGTCTAAGTCATTCCACAGATTTCCAATGGGGTTTAAGTCTAGGCTCTGACTAGGTCATGCAAGGACATTCACCTTTTTCTCCTTTAAAGTGGAGGTCCACCCATGTGTTGTGTGTGTGTGTGTGTGTGTGTTTTTTTTTTTTTTTTTTTTTTTTTTTTTAAAGCCAGCAGCTACAAATACTGCAGCTGCTGACTTTTAAAAAATGGACACTTGCCTGTCCAGCACGCCTGCGATGTCAGCAGATGAGGCTGAGCAATAGCTCAGTCCTCGGCTGCTTCCGCCGCCATCCTCGGTGAGGGAATCGGGAAATGATGCCTTGCGGCTTCACTGCCCGATTCCCTACTGCGCATGCGCAAGGATCGTGGCGCGCCGTCGCTGGTCCCCGGTCTCTCCTAGGAACAGTGTTTCCCAGAAGACAGCGCGGGGGGGGGGGGGAACGTCACGAGGCTGGACTCCCAAGGGAGTATCTGCACCCCCCCCCTGCCAGATGGTGACACCAGAGGGGGGGAGGGATCCAAAAGGCTTACCTGTAGGTAAAAAAAAAAAAAAATCTCCTAATCCTTTACAGTTTTCCACTTGCAATGAGCCGCTGACTGCAGCGGCGCATGCACACAGGGGATTCTCAGCTGAAGACCCGGCAGACGCCAGACAGAAGTCCCCCGCGCAGGGGTGACGACATTGTGGCTCCAGCCACTCACAGCGCTGGCTTTATGCCTTTTTGCCTTACAGGGGTATAAAAAAAAGTGTCAGCGGGTATACAGCCGCTTTAAATGGTCTGCCCTCTGCTCCAAAAATTTCATTTTTTGGAGCTGAAGTGTTTTTTTTTTTTTTTTGCGCAACAAAGCCCTTGTTTCATTTGCAAGTTTGGGGTGCCATTGACAATGAGGGCGACCCATGCTCTCGCATGTTTTTTTGTGTGATCCAAAATTGTGGGCAGAATCGCCCCGCAATTCTGAGACGCTCAGATGGGGCCCAAACATTTGCAGAGTAACAGTTTTTACATTTCTGGGATGTACTTGTATCTTTTATGTTTCACGTCTAAAAAATGTAATAAATGAAAAAATCATAATTCAGTAAATGTTCTAACCTTTGTTGTTTCCAGCAATGTTAATAGGTCACTACTTTTCAGAATAAAATGTGCAGATATGCTTATTGCTTTTTTTTTTTCATCATACAGGAATCAAAATTTAAAGAGACTGGTGTTATTACCCCTGAAGAGGTAAGCGTAAAATCATTTTAGTACTTCTCATGTTTGTCATGTTACATATAATGTGTTTTGTGGATAAAAGTAATCAAAAAAAACATTGCAAATGAGCAACAGCGTCACGTTTTCATACATTTCAAGGAGAGCTCCTTTCAGGACAACAGATTAGAGGGAATATAAATATTGGCACTTTTTACAAAGGTGTAAAAGTGCATGCAACTTGGTTTCTTGATACAAACATTTTCAGTCATCTAGTTTGTGGATTCAGAAGTGTTATGTTGAATCAAGCTACATTGATTGTAATAGTAACCTCAACATCAAAATCTTGAAAGGTGATGGCCGTTAATTTCTGCTACAAACCAATCAATGATTATTATTAGTTATTTTTTCCTTTTTTTTTTTTTTTTTTCTTTCGGAGTCTCATTGCATAGATTCCTTTTCCACAGCTTAACAGGAAATAACCTTAATTAAAGTAAAAGTCCTGAATTAGATGCCAGCTGGAAAAAGTCCATTGGAAAATTTCTAAGGGCCCTTTCACACCTGCGGACTGTTCAGATCCGCCTGTCAGTTTTTATTTTTTTTTTTCAGGCGGATCTAAACGGGCGCTCCATTTACCTCCTATGAAGCGTCAGATGTCAGCAGTGACATGTCCGTTGACACCCGATCAGCCCCGATCCTCTCCGCTAAAATGTGACGGGTGCAAACCCTATTTTGCATCCGTCTGGTGGACCGGATCGGATGAAAACGAACAGACGGCTTGTTTTCACCCGATCCCCCATAGAGGAGAGCGGAGATCTGACAGGGTGGTCCCTGCACAGTGTGTGGGGACCGCCCTGTCATCTGCTGGTTCAGCAGGGATCAACGGAGCGATCCCCGCTGAGCAAGCGGATGTTTAAAAACGACTCCTCACGGGATCCACAGGTGTGAAAGGGGCCTAACTTCGGGGTTGATTTACTAAAACTGGAGAGTGCAAAATCTGGTGCAGCTGTGCATGGTAGCCAATTGGCCTTTGCACTCCCAAGTTTTAGAAAATCAACCCCACAGTTGCAACTCCAATAGATTTTTCTTTAATCCTTCAGTCCCTTTTACAGTGGTCATCAGGACAAATTGAGAGGCTGAATCGCCCAGTGGGAATACAGATGGCAGTAAAACGTTAACCTTGGTTGTGACTAGGTTTCATACGCTATCCACTATGAGGACAAAATTGGCTTTAGATAGACTCCTCGTAGAACCCTGCCCCTCTGCCTGCCCCCGAGTCCTCTTCATAACCCATCAGTAAAGAAGAAAAATTACTTATCTGCTAAATTTTATGACGGAAAGGAAGAAGGTTTGTTTGTTTTGTTTCAAATAATTTTTTCTGTTCGTTTACTTCCTGGTGTTACATTTAAGGAACCACAAGAAAATTGAAAATGTGATATTTTGTCCTAAAACTCTTTTTAAAGTTATTATCAACCAAAAAAATTACAATTACTTTTCCAAAACGTTATAACAAACTTATATTCCCCAAACTTCTGTTTTTGTTTGTTTTTTTACCCATATGTTGCTGTAACATGCCTCGCCTCTCTGCGTGCTTCGAATTTCCCCATCATCAGCATTCTGGTGTTTTGTAAGGCCCTACGTCTTCTGTTTGCAAATTCTGGGTCTTCTTTATGACTTTTACTTCCTTTAAATTTCAAGTAGGTTGCTTCATGTTCTTAGAAAAAGGTACTTGTGATTTATTTCCCAATAAGTATGTTCTTGGTGGTAACTAAGAATTTTGTCCTGTCCAGAGCCTCATATGTTTGTTGAAGAGCAGTTCATGACATGGTCACGGTGGTGTCCGCACTCTCGTGGAATATTATCTCCTTCACCACACAGCAGTCTATGATGGGTTCTAACTTCGGTCCTTAGGCTGGATATACATTTATACAATTTTCTTGTGCAAATTTTTCTTTAGATTTACCTAAACCATATAATATGAGGTCCAATCTAAACACTTTCAATTTGTATGCATTCAGGCAGGCCTTTGCACTACGTAGTTGCAGGTAAATCTAAATTGTATAATGTATGATCAGGCCAGCCTTAGCAATGCACATGATAAATGCAGCTAGGCTTTTGTGTACTGGCACAATGGAGATTACAACAAATCCCTTTCATGAGAGAATGGTTCCAGAAAATTGCCAGAGATGGGAACAGTTGATACATATATTCCATGACAAACTTTCTAAATATATAACTACATTGGCATGCTGGATGCACTTCCAGACAACCACTACAATCTTAACTCAACTCCTCTTTAAAGATGAGATAAAAAAATTGCATGTAAAGCATTAATCCTCAGTTACCTGGAGAATACAGAATTAGGATAACTTCTCAGCTCTACTTGAAATTTGCAACATGGAGAAGTTTTGTTTGGCTTATCCTTTTAACCATTAAGACACACTTGTTCCACGCATATATTACTTGTACTGAACCTTGATAGTCTATAATACACTTGATGTATACCTTGTTTTATATTTGCCATGTTCAAAAATGTTTTGCGTTTTGAAACTGTTAACCTTTTGTACTATACATTTTCTTATTTAAATATTTTTATATACAATAAAGCCGTTTATGATAAATAAAGATTTTTTTTTTTTTTTTAATAACTTGTATTTCTATAGCCAGTTTAGTTATTCCCAGGGTAGATTTGATTCAGGATTAAATCAGAAGTAAACTCATCGATATAACAGTTTAAAAAAAATCATATTCCCGGTATGTGCCGGAAATGTAACTGTCACATTGGTTGTGCTCTCAACCAATCTTGTCAAACCAGACAATGGCTGGTGTCATAACTGATCACATGTGCAGCACATGACAGTTGAAGATCAAACCGATGCCAAGATGGCAGCTTCTTTGGCTGAAAACGATAGGAGGGTTTAGGTCTACTTTAAATCACTGGTAAAAAGGCTTGATTTAAATCAACTGAAGTATGAAAAACATACTAAAACACTCAAAGCTGATTTCTATGCCCTCAACAACAAGGCAGGTGCTTTTTTTTTTTTAGCTAAACGCTTTAAAGGCAAACACCTTTCACATAGAATCCCCTTTATGTTGAATAAAACCTCCTAGAGCTAGAATTTCTTCCCCAAATGGTATTGCAGAATTCTTCAAAGACTACTATGCCAGCCTATATGATGTCAAAGCAGATACCCAGACCCCACAATCTAATGCAGATTAGATACAATCCTTCTTTTAGGCACTTTATCTACCTAGATGGACTGACGACCATATGGCCACTCTATCTCGAACATTTACAGTATCAGAGATCAAGATGGTTCTATCCAGCCTGCCTAAATCCAAAGCCCAAGGAATTGATGGGTTCACTAATGAATATTACCAAAAATGTATCGACACACTAGCCCCCCATCTAGTGAGTATATACAATTTAGCAATGACCAAAGGTCACTTTCCTAAAGAAATGCCACAAGCAGTAATCCCCACTATGCCTAAACCAGACAAAGATATCTCCCTCCCTAGCAAATTATAGACCCATTTCATTACGCAATTCGGAGATAAAAATATACGCAAAAACATTGGCCCTCAGACTACTGAATATTTTACCCACAATAATTCATCCAGACCAGGTAGGATTCATCAAATGACGTCAAGCTCCAGATGTCACAAGGAGAAATTGAAATATGCAGAACTACATAAAACCCCTTTGCTCTTCATTAGATGCTGAGAAAGCATTTGATCATGTACACTGGAGGTTCCTAGAAGCTGTCCTGTATAAATTTGGATTCTCAGGTCCAATCATGTCAGCCGTATTAGCACTCAACCGTCAGCCCAAGTCTTGACCTCTGGAACTTTTTCCTCAGAATTCATGATCACCAACGGCACCAGACAAGAATGCCCATTATCTCCACTTATCTTTGCGATAATCATGGAATCCCTAGCGCACACGATCCGCAATTTCCCTAATGTGACAGAAATACAAATAGACCCCAAACAGAACAAAATCGGACTATTCGCAGACGACGTGATTCTGATGGTCACAAACCCACGCCTAATGCTCCAAGAACTTCAAAGGTTACTACATACCTTTTTAGTTCGATCTCCTATAATAAAATCGGTGAAAGTAAATCTCAAATCTTGGGTATCAACATCCCATCCCAGTGGAAGGAAAACTTCTATCTTTCACGGATCTGCAAACAAAATATCATCTACCAAATTCTGAGTACTATAACTTTATTCAACTATTTAAGAAAGGTAAGATTCTTATAACAATCAAAGTAAAGGAAGAGATACGTAATTTTTATAACCCAGACAACTCTACGCTTAATGGGATCACTTTCCTCTATAAGAAAATGTGTGACTCGCATAACTTTGCCAAAACATGCTAAAGTGGGAACAAGAACTAGGTCATGGGAATCGGCTTTACTCTGGGCATATAAATCCATGCTATGCATGGATCACTGGGAACCTTTCCAGAAAATAATACATAGGTGGTACTACACCCCATATAAAATAATCGAAAATATCGTCCAGCAATTCCAGTAAATGCTGGAGAGATTGCAACTCGTACATATAATATGATACAGATTAGATTATACTGAAATCCAATCTTTTAAATGGTGTCCAAATTCACTCTACACCCTACTCCTATTTTGGTTGAGCAAGCCCTCCTGCAGCTCAACATTAGTAATATCCCACACAAAAAACAGGGTTATTGTAGTTTACATCCTTCTGTCTGCTAAGCTCAATATAATGAGACACTGGGGCTCCCTAAATGCCCCAAGCATATCAAACGTCATTAGAGAAGTAAATAGATGTTGTCCTCTAGAACGGATGTTTGCTATGAAAATTGCGCGCTCCGGCGTATAGCACGCACCCCTAAAGTGGACCCGCATTCCTGTACAGGACGTGACTGCGAGAGAACCCGAGCCTGCCCGACTATACACGAGTGTACTGCGCTCGGTATATGCCGGCGCAGTAGTTCAAACTCGGCGCGGGTATCGGCGTATATCGCGCACCCATGATTTTGCCCTGAATTTCAGGGCAAAAAAGTGCGCGGTGTACGCCGATAAATACGGTACTCCCTGACAAAGTTTAATTTAACGTGGGACTCCTGGTTGGCACATCCACACTCTTCTAATACATGAACAAGAATTTCCCCAATATTTGTTTATCTTTATTACCAAAGATCTAAAACTTTTATATAGCTATATTACCCCTGACCGGCGGTTCCAAATAATATACGGTTTGAGTTAATACAATGCATGTACCTGATTATATTTGTTTTTAGTTAGTGCTGCACGCTTTCTCACTTCTCTCCACTGGGCCAATTAGGCCCATGCTTACCCTTCTTTTGCCCTATTGCCTCCCCATAAGTGTCAAGCTTCAGTGAAGAACAATGAAACGTAAGGGTTGGCTGCGTTGTCTCCCCCTCGAGACAGTGTGTTCCCAGATGGTGTGTCGGGGGTGGCAAACAATGCCTTTCACTTTCTATTAAGCTGTTAAAAGTACTTCCGATGTTCACGTATGCTTGTGTGGTGTTTTTTTATTTTTTTATTCTGTCATCTGTGACCAAATGATATGTACCTTGACACATTGCAGAATATACAGCCTCATGCTACATAACTAAGCTCCATTTGGTGCTGAATAAACAACATTTATTTATGTATCTTAAATAGAAAACTGATGGATGTTGTTTAATCTCTTCCAAAATATCTGATGCCACAAGCCGCTTAGACTGGAACACTTGATACCAGTCATGTTCTAGCCATAGTTCAGAAATTGACATTCTATGTTTATACATATCGAAGATATACAACCAAATCATTGTATGCAGGTATTGGTTAGTTTAGAGATTTCAAAACGGAGTTGTATAACACAAACATCATTGCTATAACCCAGTAAAATTTATGTTTTTCACTGATGGGATAGGTCATTATACACATTTCTTTTTGTGTAAACCTATTTTCTTAATCTATGTAAAAACATCAAAGCAAACAAAAAAATCGGAAGAACCGTACAAAAATAAAAGGTGTGTTTGTAAGGAAGGCCTCGACAAAATCCGGGCGCCCGATCGCAATTGTGACAAGAAATTGTGACTTGGCGCATGGGGAAGCTTAGGGCTGCAGAAGGCAGCGAAGCCGCGGCCTTAATTGCCATCTGGCACAATCGCGGCGGGCCCGCCGGTAATTGAGGCCGCGTCTTTGTGGCCTTCACAGAAGGAAGCTGAAGCCTGCAGAAGGCTAAAAGCCTGGCATTACAGATTACATTACAATTAGGAAAACAGCAGTTCTGTTTTCACTGCCATCTCCTTCCCTCTAATTAGAACCCCCAAACATTATATATATTTTTTATTCTAACACCCTAGAGAATAAAATGGCGGTCGTTGCAATACTTTCTTCACACCGTACTTGCGCAGCGGTCTTAGCGCACTTTTTTGGGGAAAAAATACACTTTTTTTAATTAAAAAATAAGACAACAGTAAAGTTAGCCCAATTTTTTTTTTTTATATTTTGAAAGATAATGTTACGCCGAGTAAATTTGTTACCCAACATGTCACGCTTCAAAACTGCGTCCACTGGAATGGCGACAAACTTTTACCCTTTAAAATTTCCATAGGCGACGTTTAAAAAATTCTACAGGTTGCATGTTTTGCGTTACAGAGGAGGTCTAGGGCTAGAATTATTGCTCTCGCTCTACCAATCGCGGCGATATCTCATGTGTGGTTTGAATACCGTTTTCATATGCGGGCGCTACTCACGTATGCGTTCGCTTCTGCACGCGAGCTTGGCGGGACGGGGTGCGTTTTTTTGGCTCCTAACTTTTTTAGCTGACTCCTAGATTCCAAGCAAATTTGTCAAACCCTGTTGTAAGGGTTGGCATGAGGGGGAAAGGGTAGAGTGAAATATAGTGGTGAGAAAGGTAATGGACAGACACAGAAGGAGAATGAATAAAATATTTCTTATTCACACTGCTAGGGAAGGCAGATTTTATTTTTTTATTTTTTTTCATCTGTGGTCTGAAACTCTTGCCAATAAGGTTTTGTATTTTACATAAGTCTTGGCAATTGTTATTCTATTTGCACCACTGGCTAACTTTTAATAAAGATGAAAATACGAGAGGTGTCGTTGCGTGTTTTGAAGGTCCATGCAGCCACACCCTGACTTCGGTACCCATAGAATCACTGACCTGAAAGTGGGTAAGCATGATGGGATTCAGACATGTAAAGTCTACAACCAACAAGCAGTCTACAAAGTCATATACACTTTTTTTTATATATATAAAAAATGAAATGCTACTTTAAACTGTAGAAAAACGCTGTCAATTGCCTTCAAAATGTGTTTTATTCAGCAGTCACATGACTGCAAGGGGATGGAGGTTATATACAAGCGATCCAGCCAGTGTCATAACATAGTTGTCAGTGGGGGTATGTCTGCTTATTTTACAGGCTGGCTACAGACATGCTGTGCATTGGCCTGGCATCTTGCATGTTTAATTAGAAGAAGGGATTAAAACTGACCACACTAGTGTAGATCTGCGTTCACGGTTCGCATGGTCAGAAACCAACAGGAACCTTCATTCCCAAGGGGATTGGTGGGAACACCCAGTATTTAGTATGGCTTCAGCTTCATTAAATAAAGTATGTTGATGGTGAGACAGAGAAATGTAACCCTAACCTCTTATATTTAGTGTTGGCATATACTTTAAAGACTTGCCGGCGTCACCCTGAGTCATCGTCAATGTTCATCCTGGACTTTGCACTTTAAAAATGAATTAGCAATTTTGCAATAGCTGCTGCCATATTACTGTAAAGCCCTGTACACACGATCGGTCCATCCGATAAACTGTCTGATGGACCGTTTTTATTGGTTAACCGATGAAGCTGACTGATGGTCAGTCGTGCCTACGCACCATCGGTTAAAAAAACGATCGTGTCAGAACGCGGTGACGTAAAACACAACGACGTGCTGGAAAAAAACGAAGTTTAATACTTCCAAGCATGCGTGGACTTGATTCTGAGCATGCGTGGATTTTTAACCTTTAATTTAAAACAAGATATAACTGATGGGGCCCACAGACCGTTCTCATCGGTTTGACCGATCGTGTGTACGCGGCATTACTGTTCAAACTTCACTTGTTACAACTGGACATTCATTGATATTCTGTAATATCTGTGTACTGTAATCTGTTTTCATCTTTAAAACATGCTCATGGTCGCATACAAAATGTGAAATCAGTTTGCAAACACTCTTGATTCCTGCTGTTAAAGTGGTAATAAACTCGAAGCGCTACCTGTCCCTATCCCCATGGCTCAATTGAAACTACTTTAAAAGGTGGTTTCTTGATTTTATATGGAAAGACAGAGCACATAGAGTGGCCAGCGCCGTCTTCTTTTTCCCCCAGAAGTCAGGGAGGTATGGGTGCTCCGGATATTCACAAGTACTACCTGGCATCCCACCTCCATGCGGTGGTATCCTGGTCTAGTTTGAGACCCCCAAACCCAAACATGCTCCATTGTATGGTGTCCTACATTTTTATTGGATCCCAAGCTCCATGACCTCTGCTTGGGCCCTATGCTGTTCTCACTCGGGATTTGGCGATCCTGTCGCACCAAATCTTCTCTGGCATCCTCATGTCCCCCCCTTTCTAATGTACTCTTTAATCCATCACTCCCTTATAGTCTCTCCCATTCTCGGATGTTCCCCTGGGCTAAGGCAGGCCTGTTCCAGCTCCCCCGTCTTGTGCACCCTGTGACCCGCAAGCTTCACTCCTTCCAAGACCTTCAATCTACAAGCCACATCCCTAACCATTTGTTATTTTCGTATCTCTAAATGACCCACTATTTAGCAACACTCTCACCCTCACTCTGACCAAACCTACACACTTCAAAGTTATTTGCTCTCAGGGACCATACCAATCATGTCTAATATATGCTATATACCAACTCTTGCAAGAGAATCTCCCGCTTTCTATGGAACCCCACTCATACATGAGTAAATGGTCGCATCTTACACAACAAATCTCTCCTTCCCAATGGGCTAAAATTTGGACCTCAACTTTTGTGGCATAAGAGAGACTGCATACATAGTGTTATTTTTTTGGTATAGGACTCCTGAGGTTTTACATCGCTCTGACCCCTCCCTCTCTCCTCTCTGCTGGAGGTGTGGTAAACTCAGAGATACTCCTTATCATATTTTTTGGCAATGTGAACTGATTGCTCCTTTCTGGTCCTTGGTCGTGTTCTTACTTCAGCAGATTTTAGACTCCCCCGTACCTTTAGACCCGGTACACCTCCTTCTGGGCCTCCCAATCCCTGGATTGGGAAAAGATTCAAATAGATTGGCCTCCTATGTCTTACTAGCAGCAAAAAGAGCTATTCCTGCATGTTGGTTGTCCACCTCCCCTCCAACTCAGGCCCAGCTTATACAAACTATAAATGATATCCGCAGAATGGAGCATATGACAGCCATGGTAGAGGATACTGTTGATAGATTTGACAAGATATGGGATTCCTGGGACCCCTCTATTATCACCCTGTACTTTGTTTTTATTTCATTCGTGAAGGTTTTTCCCCCAACTCCCCTTGTGGTTTTGTTATGGTTTTTGTATGCCACTTATCTTCTCCCCCTTTTTTTTTTTTTTTTTTTTTGTCCTTGACCCCACCTTTTTGTTACCTATCCAACTCTCTCCCCCTTTAATGATGGACATAGCCTCTTAATGTAAGGTAGCTTTTTCTGATCAGTACAGTTTGATCATCTGTTTGTTTTTTTTTTATTATTTTAGTTATTTCCGTTCATATTGCGTTTAATGCCACTGTTTTTTATATTTTTCAAATGCTTATTTTTCTAATTGATATGTCAAAATACTGCTTGATATGTCTTCTGAATTATTTTTTTTTTTTCAATAAAAATACAATTTAATAAAAAAAAAAAAAGTGGTAGTAAACTCTCAAGAAAAAAAGAGAATAAAATCATTCCCCTGCAGATTAATACCATAATGTTCTAGTATGCACCACATACTAGCACATAACAGGCTTACAGTACCTTTCAAACATGGCTCTCCAGCGCTGAACTGTCACAGGTCATGGTGATTCAATCTTCTTGGTCTTCGTCCTGGGCTCATGCTTTTTGGCTGTTTGACTGGCTAGGCCGCAATGATGTCACTTCTGCGCATGCACACAGGAGTTATCCTAGTGGCATGGCACTCTCTGCAGTTATGACACTCCGTGTTCTGTGAATGCAGAGATTCCTGTGCATGCACTGATGATGCCTTCGACTGGAGCTGTTATTATCTACTAAATGGCACACGGTTAAGCTGCTTTACAAGGCACGTACACGTAAGACTTTTTTAAGCTTGCATGTAGAGCAAAGAATATTTTTTTAACTTTAATACTACTTAAGAGAACAGTCTCTAAGCGTGTGTATCTATAACGTTCATAGCGTATATCTTCGATATAATTTTATAACATCTACACGTTTTCTGTGCAGAAAATTTCCATTTTATAGTGTTCCCATAACTCCACATGCCAGTTGCTTGTGCTCTAAATTTGAAGATTTCAGTGCAGGTCCACTTCTCTTCCAGGATCAGAATAGATCTGAGCCAGGGAGAAAACCTTATCTTTTTCTATAATTCAGCTAAAATATGCTAAAAAAGGAGGGGGTTTCCCACAGCCGCCAATCAGATTCGTTTTTTCCCATAGGTGAAACTTAAATACCGTATATACTCGAATATAAGCCGAGTTTTTCAGCACATTTTTGTTTGTGCTGAAAATGCCCCCCTTGGCTTATACTCGAGTCACCTTTTTGCGCCTGATCTCCCAAACTTTGGGGACCCCGGTACTGGCCAGCCGTAGGTCCGCTGGACTTGGCACACATGTAGCCCCACTCTTCTACAAGTATGCAAAGTTTGTTGTCCGGGGGACCTACGGCCAGAGAGCACCGATTTTCAAACTGGGCACCCCTTCCATAGACTTCCATGTTAAATGGTAATTTCTCCGGTGACTTTGGGGACCCGGTACTGGCCGGTCATAGGTCCCCTGGACCTGGAATTTGGAAAGTGTGCAAAGTTTATTGTCTGGGAGACCTACGGCTGGGGAGTACCAATTTTTCAAAGTCGAGCACTACTCAGTCTAGTCATGGACACAGTGAGGCATGCAGATGGACACCCTAGGCTTCTACTCGAGTCAATACGTTTTCCCATTTTTTTTTTTTTTTGTGGTAAAATTGGGTGCCTCGGCTTATACTCGAATATATACGGTAGTCTAAAACTGATTGGTAACATCAAAAACCTAGTCCTTTCCTATTGATACTCTGTGGGTATTGAGCTATACATTTTCATATTTCTATCTTCCTAATGCAAGACATATTTATTCTGCCTACATTTTTATTATGACTTTGTTGTCTTAACAGAAATTTTGGGACTAATTGAATACTTTAGAGTACAATTTCAGTCTGAATCGGTAACTGCAAATTTATCCCTGTTTTTCTTTATTTCAGTTTCTGGCTGCTGGTGATCACCTAGTTCATCACTGTCCTACTTGGCAGTGGTAAGTAATTTCTCCATAGGTTGGATTATATTTCACACTAATTGATGACCGACCCTCAATGTTGAAACTTCATTTTTGTTTTCTGTCCTCTCCAAATAACTTTGGTCACACTTTCACAGTTGTTGTGTCTTTAGCAAGTAACTGAATATCTTCTTTTGTTTGTGATAATCCATTTAAAGTAAAATGTTTATCTATGAATGGCAGGCTTAATTATAGAATTCTGGCTAAGGGAATTTTATATGTTAAAACTATAAACCGCATGCTGGTGTCTGAAGTCTTTTGCAGTTCCCAGGCTACTACTGGGCACCAGTGCTTTTGCCCTCATGAACAGCTTGAACTGATGGGTTTCAGTAGCTGTGTTCCTAAATGTATCTCAATCTAAAATAGTTTTACGTTTTTTAACCAGTTAAGCCCCGGACCAATATGCAGCCTAAAGACCCAAGGTGTTTTTACAGTTCGGGACTGCGTCGCTTTAACAGACAATTGCGCGGTCGTGCGACGTGGCTCCCAAACAAAATTGGCGTCCTTTTTCCCCCCACAAATAGAGCTTTCTTTTGGTGGTATTTGATCACATCTGCGGTTTTTAGTTTTTGCGCTATAAACAAAAATAGAGCGACAATTTTGAAAAAAATGCAATATTTTTTACTTTTTGCTGTAATAAATACCCCCCAAAAACATATATAAAAACATTTTTTTTCCTCAGTTTAGGCCGATACGTATTCTTCTACCTATTTTTAGTAAAAAAAATCGCAATAAGCGTTTATCGATTGGTTTGCGCAAAATTTATAGCGTTTACAAAATAGGGGATAGTTTTATTGCATTTTTATTAATTTTTTTTTTTTTACTACTACTAATGGCGGCGATCAGCAATTTTTTTCGTGACTGCGACATTATGGCGGACACTTCGGACAATTTTGACACATTTTTGGGACCATTGTCATTTTCACAGCAAAAAATGCATTTAAATTGCATTCTTTATTGTGAAAATGACAGTTGCAGTTTGGGAGTTAACCACAGGTGGCGCTGTAGGAGTTAGGGTGCACCTAGTATGTGTTTACAACTGTAGGGGGGTGTGGCTGTAGGAATGACGTCATCGATCGCGTCTTCCCTATAAAGGGAATGACGCGATCGATGCGCCGCCATAGTGAAGCACGGGGAAGCCGTGTTTACACACGGCTCTCCCCGTTCTTCAGCTCCGGGGAGCGATCGCGACGGAGCGGCTATAAACAAATAGCCGCGCCGTGGTCCCGGATCGCTCCCCGAGCGGACCCGACCTCCGCATGTAGCAGGGGGGGTCCCGATCGGACCCCCCACCCGCTAATAGGCAAGGACGTACATGTACGCCCATGTGCCTGTACGTGCCATATTGTGGACGTATATGTACATGCGGGGGTCGGGAACTGGTTAAATAGTGTGTAAGGGGTTAAAATCTGTCACCTGAAAAATTATTAAACTGATATCTCCAACAAAAAAAAACACCAAAAAGGTATTAATCTTTGCTCACTTTGCCTAAAACTAATAAACAAAAAAAAGACACTATTAAATGTCCCAATGCCGCCTGATTTCAAATTCAATCTAGTAATGCACATAGTAGACATGCAATAATATAAATATATTATATTATGTGTGTGTGTGTGTGTGTGTGTATATATATATATAAGTGGGGTTATTTGTCTTTCGGGGTTTGTTTATGTTCACGTTTGCTGTGTTTCACTATAAATAAATTTCACTTTATTATATAGTGGTGAAACACAGCAAACGTGAACATAAACCAACACCAAAAGACAAATAACCCCACTAAGAGCCAATTCACACAGGGGCAACACGACTTCCAGCACAACTTTGGGAGGCAACTTGGACACAACTTGAGTATGAATCATCAGGCAACTTACAAGGCAACTTCAAGTCGCCTCCAGGACAGGAGGATTTCCAGTGGCCAATCAAACAACAATCAGCTCTGTGGGAGGGAGGGGTTTGCCTCAGAAATGTATGTTATCTTCCTGTATTGTTGCTTCAGTTAAGACAGTGATCCGACTTCTGAGGCGACTTCCATTGAAATCAATGGGTTCAAGTTGCCTAGAAGTCGGATTGAAGTAGCACAGGAACCTTTTTTGAAGTCTGAGCGACTGCAGTAGTATACATTAAGATGGCTCCATTCACTTACATTGATTTTCTCATGCAGCGCGACTTGAGGCCACCTGGGGCGACTTGAAGTCGGATCCAAAGTCGTCCCTGTGTGAATGGGCTCTTACAAGAGCTGTTGAACCTGAACAACTATATTTATATTTATATATATATATATATATATATATATATATATATATATACATACATACATACATACATACATACATACATACATACATACATACATACATACATACATACATACATACATACATACATACATACCAAGCTAGGGACAAGGGTTGCAAGGAAGGGGGATCACGGCTGGGAACGGAACAGAGGGAGGCAGGAGCAAGGCAGGGACCAAAATCGTGACGCGCCAGGGGAAGGGAGGAGAAGCCTTAATTAGCCCCCAGGCAGCTAAACATTAATTTAGCCTGATTACACCAGCCTGCTGGCTCCTGGGAGACACCTGCTGGTGGACACTGAAACTGCAGCAAACAGCCCAGAGCAGGATAGTGCCACCAGCAGGTGAACTTAAAGGGGTGGTTCACCCTAAAAACTACTTTTTTTTTTTTTATTAGACTGGCCCCCCACATTACAATACGATTAAGGCTATTAGTTTTTTTTTCATGCTGTACATACCTTCGTACAGCTATTCACCCGTGGCATCCGGGTTGCGAGTCCCGTGGGAGTGGGCGTTCCTAACATGTCTGTGATTGACATTTTGACCAAAAACGAGCCCCCCCCCCCCCCCCGTCGCGTAAGTTGCGTCACGGTTGGTGAAAGGAGCCGAACGGCGAGTCGGCGCTATACTGCGCATGCGCATCGCCGTTCGGCTCCTTTCGCCAATCGTGACGCGGCTTACGCGACGGGGGGAGCTCGTTTTTGGTCAAAATGTCAATCACAGACATGTTGGGAACGCCCACTCCCGCGGGACTCGCAACCCCGAAGCCACGGGTGAATATGCTGTACGAAGGTATGTACAGCATGAAAAAAAAAATAATAGCCTTAATCGTATTGTAATGTGGGGGGCCAGTCTAATAAAAAAAAAGTAGTTTTTAGGGTGAACCACCCCTTTAATTCTAACAACATCATTTCTTTTACTATTGTTGTAATATCCTGCACGGGTGGAAAAGTTTACCATAAACCTTTTGGTTGTCATTCAGATGTTTGTAGCGTGTTTTGGCTGCTGAAATATCTGACATTTGCCTTAACCACTGTTGTGAGTCCCAGCTCCCGTCACTTTTGCATAGACTGGTGATAACACTATTTAGAGCCTACAGCTTTACGACTTCCTCTCTTAATTTCCTGTCTCAACTCTAACTCCCATCTGCTGTATAGAACTATGATTCAGTATTACTAATCTGTTGGGAGTCTCCTTGTGCTAAACCCTTACTCCTCCAGCCTCCACTGCCTGAAATATTTTTAAATGGCAGCACTGTTTAATTCAATGAAGCTTATAGCCCCATAGTACTGGCCCTCACCACGCATTTCTGGTGTGCTGATTTTTATGGCTCCTGTCTATATTGACCCTAGTTGTTTTGTGAAGGAATGTGTAAGTTAGGGACCTTAGATTGTAAGCTTCTTGGGGGCAGGGATGGATGTAGACGTACAATATATGTCTAAAGCGCTATTGACAGCACTATATACAGTGGGGAAGATTCATTATTTGATCCTCTGCAGGTTTTGTAAGTTTGCCCACTTACATAGAAATGAAGGGTCTATCATTTTTATCATATGTGTATCTTAAATGATAGAGACGGAATATTAACCAAAAATCCAGGAAAAAACACAGTACAAATGTTCTAAATGGAGTTGCAATTCAGTGAGAAAAAAGTATTTGATCCGCAAGCAAAACATGATTAGTATTTGGTGGAGAAACGCTTGTTTGGCAAGCACAGAGGTAAGACATTTCTTGTAGTTGGTTACCAGATTTGCACACTTCTCAGGAGGGATTTTGGTCCACTCTTCTTTACAGATCTTGGGCCAGATTCACAAAGAGATACAACGGTGTATCTACAGATACACCATCGTATCTCTGACTTACACTGGTCCTATCTATGCGCCTGATTCATAGAATCAGTTACGCATAGATAGGGCTTAGATCCGACAGTGTTACAATGTGTTACACTGTCGGATCTTATTTTCGATTTAAAAATGGTGCCGGGGGCGTTCCCGCTGATTTACCTTGAATAATATGTAAATCAGCGAGATACGCAAATTCACGAACGTACGCGGACCTGACGCAGTCTTCTTCCGACGTTTCCGTAGCGGCTTTCCCATCGTATACTTACCCCTGCTTTTATCAGGCGCAGCCAATGTTAAGTATAGCCGGCGTTCCCGCGTCAAATTTGAATTTTCTAACGTCGTTTGCGTACGCCGATTCACAAACACGCGCGTCGCAAGTCACGCTCACGTCGAAACCACTGACGTCAGTGGGAGCAATGCACGCCGGGAAATTCCCCGGACGGCGCATGCGCATTTAAATCGGCGCGGGAACGTGCCTGATTTAAATAGTACACTCCCCCTAGCCGCGGAATTTGAATTCCGCCGGGGGATTTAGGATCCGCCGCCGCAAGTTTGGAGGTAAGTGGTTTGTGAATTAGCCACTTGCCTCTCAAACTTGCGGGAGCGGATCTTAAATCGCGTAGATCGAGCGGATCTATAGATCCGCTGATCTACGTGAATCTGGCCCCTTCTCTAAATCCTTAAAGCGGAGGTTCACCCTAAAAACATGTATATAACATTACATTCTGCATACTTCCAACATTTACAGTATGCTGTTTGTTTTTTGTTTTTTTGCTGTACATACCGTATTATTGCTATTTTCCACCCGGCTTCCGGGTGCTCACTCCCGCGGGATTAGGTGTTCCTATGCAGAGGCGCAGTGTCATGTGGGACTTCGCCCAGATGATTGACGTCTTGAGAAAAACTTCCCCCCCGGCGGATAAGGCGCATCACGAGTTGCCGAAAGTAGCCGAACTGCGAGTTGGCTCTATAGGGCGCTATACGGCGCCTGCGCACCGACTAGGAGCCATGTAGAGCTGACTGCGCAGGCACCGTATAGAGCCGACTCGCAGTTCGGCTACTTTCGGAAACTCGTGACGCGCCTTATCCGCCGGGTGGGGAGTTTTTTTCTCAAGACATCAATCATCTGGGTGAAGTCCCACATGACACTGCGCCTCTGCATAGAATGCCTACTCCCGCGGGAGTGAGCACCCGGAAGCCCGGGTGGAAAATGGCAATAATACGGTATGTACAGCAAAAAAACAAACAGCATACTGTAAATGTTGGAAGTATGCAGAATGTAATGTGTGTGTGTGTGTGTGTGTGTGTGTGTGTGTATATATATATATATCAGGGATATGCAATTAGCGGACCTCCAGCTGTTGCAAAACTACAAGTCCCATCATGCCTCTGCCTCTGGGTGTCATGCTTGTGGCTGTCAGTCTTGCTATGCCTCATGGGACTTGTAGTTCTGCAACAGCTGGAGGTCCGCTAATTGCATATCCCTGGTATATATATATATATATATATATATATATATATTTGTATATGTGTGTGTGTGTGTGTGTGTGTGTGTTTTTAGGGTGAACCTCAGCTTTAAGGTTTCTTGGCTGTCTCTTGACAACTCAAAGTTTCAGCTCCCTCTGGAGACTAGCTAGGCCACTCCATGACCTCAATGTGCTGCTTCTTGAGCCACTCCTTTGTTGTCTTGGTGGTATGTTTTGGATCATTGTCAATGCTGGGAGACTCATCCGCGATCCATCTTCAGGGCTCTGGCTGAGGGAAGAAGGCTCTCATCCAAGATTTTACAATACATGGCCCTGTTCATTGGCCCTTCAATGCAGCAACGTCTGCCTGTACCTTTAGCAGAGAAACGGCCCCAAAGAATAATGTTTCCACCTCCGTGCTTGACTGTAGGGATGGTGTTCTAATACCGCCTACACACAACCGTTTTTCCTGTCATGCAAAAAAAAAAAAGTTTTTCTCGACGTGATTCCTCTCAAGCCTGCCTTGCATACACGTGTTCATGAAAAAAACGCTCAAGCAAAGCGCGGTGACGCACAACACGTACAACGGCACTAAAAGGGGAAGTTCCTTTCAAATGGCGCCACCCTTTGGGTTGCTTTTGCTGATCCTCATGTTAGTAAAAGTTTGGTGAGAGACAATTTGTGCTTTTCAGTCTTTGTGCTTTTCAGTCCGTTACAGCGTGACGAATGTGCCATCTCCATTACGAATGCTAGTTTTACCAGAATGAGCGCTCCAGTCTCATACTTGATTCTGAGCATGCACGTTTTTTTCCCCCTCGAAAAAGCATACACACAAGCTGTTTTCGCGACCAAAATAAGAACGACAGGAAAAACTACGAGAAAAAATAGTGCAGGTTCTAATTTTTTTGCGGTCAGTTTTCTCGTCGATAGTACGCTGCATTGGGGTCATAGTCGGCATTTTTTTCCTCCAACTACAGAGAGTGAAGTTAATGCCAAAGAGTTCAATTTTGGTCTCATCAGACCACAGCACTTTTTCTTCCAATTTTTCTCTGAATCATTTAGATGTTCAATGGCAAACTTCAGACGGGCCTGTACATGTACCTTCTTGAGGAGGAGGACCTTGCAGGCGCTGCAGGATTTCAATCCATGGTGGTGTATTGTGTTACCTATGGTTTGTTTGGTGACTGTGGTCCTAACTGCCTTGAGATCATTCACAAGCTCCTCCCATGTAGTTCTGGGCAGATCCCTCACTTTTCTCATGATCATCCTTACCCCAGGCAAAATGTTTTGCATGGCGCTCCAGACTGTGGGCAATTGATGGTTATTTTGTATTTCTTCCATTTGGGGATAATCACTACAACAGTTGTCTCCTTCTCACCAAGCTTCTTGTTGATGGTCTTGTAGCCCATTCCAGCCTTGTCCAGGTCTACAATCTTGTCCCTGACATCCTTTGACAGCTCTTCGGTCTTGCCCATGATATTGAGGTTTGAGGCTGGGTTCACACTACTACACTACTTTCATCCTACTTTGCTCTGCTACATTGGTCCTACATTTATCCTACATTGGTCCTACATCCATCCTATTTTCATGAACAGGACACTACTTTGGTCCGACTTCAATGATATTCAATGGGTTGAAGTAGGATCAATGTAGGACCAAAAGTAGTACAGGGAGTATTTTCAAAGTCGGACCGACTTGTGTAGGACCAGTTAAGACAGCTCCCATAGGGAAACATTGATTTTCACACGTCATGCTACATGAGGCTCCCAATGTAGGACCGTTTGTCGGACAAGTGTGAACCCAGCCTGAATGGAAGAAAGATTCTGTGGACAGGTGTCTTTTATACACATAATGAGTTGTTACACCTTCTTATATTGACAGGATTAATCTATGTACCACATGAGCACATACTGTAGCCAGTCTGTGGGAGTAAGAATTATTGTCGGTTGGTAGGGGATCAAATGCTTATTTTACTCACTCAACTGCAACTCAATTTATAACATTTGTATCATGTTTTTTTGGGGGGATTTTCATCTGATATTCTGTTTTCTGTCATTTAAGATACACCTATGAAAAAAAATGATGGACCCTTCATTTCTCAGTAAGTGGGCAAACTTTCAAAATCTGCAAGGGATCGTATAATTATTTTCCCCTTTGTAAGTACCTGTAATAAATAAAGGAAAAGTGCACTATTTCACTAACCGAAACTAACAAACTTTTAATCCCCATCCAACTAATTACCTCAGCATGACAGCTACAGCCTCCTTCGCTGAGACTGACAAAATGCTGACTAGTTCCCTATTCAAGTGAATAGGGGCTTACTCTGTAGGTGTGGCTGTCATGCTGATGTAAGAAAGCAGCTTGGTAGGGGGCTTCTATGTTGGTTTAGGTTGGAATGCGTAGAGATCGGTGTCGTTTTTTTTAAAAAAAGTGACCAGCTCTTCTTTTTTTTAATTTTAATACATAATCGGATTGACTGCCTGGTAGTGTGTTGTGCGTTTTTAATTTAGCTGGAGTTCCGTATGGTATAAGATATAGTGATATAGAAGATCTAGTGCTTTCCATCAGTGGGTCTCTTGCACAATAATAAAGTACACCCTGACATTTCATTTTGTGCTTAGAAGTCTAGTACAATATGTTTGTACACCGGCACTGACATTTCAAAGGGTCATATGATATGCCTTTCATGTATACTGTATGTTCCTATTTCAGCCTGTTGAGTTGAAAGTTCAGTTCAGGACAACCAGGTCTTCTATATAGTACTGCTTGTCACGTTTTATCTGGGACTCTCCAACAGTCTAAGCAGGAAAGAAACTTCCTCCCAGCATTCTTATCTAGCTGGCTGGTTAGGATTCAGCAAGAGAGGTTGGCTATGTGCCTGTTGAGTCCAAAGAGAACGAACATGGGGGTTTTAGGGCCTTGATAACAGGGTTTGGGCTTGTGTCAATGCCATTAGTTTGAGACAGTTTTCATTGGCGGTTGCATTAAATACATTAGTTATTTGTAATGGTGCATATACCATTACCTGCAAATGGCTACATCGCCTTCATGGTCTCATAATATTGCCTTGACTGACTGTCTTCTGGCTCTATGATGTGTAAAGTAATTGTAAAGGTGTTTTTTTTTTTTTTCAATAACAAACATGGTATTTTTACCTGCTGTGTGCAATGGTTTTTCACAGAGCAGCCCCGATCCTCCTCTTCTTGGATCCCTCGCCAGCACTTCCCTCTACTGAGTGACCCCATAGCAAGCTGCTTGCTTTAGGGGCACTAATGCAGGCTCGCTTCCGAGCCGCACTCTGTGTGTCTATTGAAATACACAGTGCGGCTCGACCCTGCTACCTCCTAACTAGCTGTGATTGACAGCAGCAGGAGCCAATGGCTCCCCATTCTGTGCCTGAAAGAGAGAGCGGAGATGTCGCTCTTCTGCACAGCGTTGGATCGACATCAGGGTGGGGGGAGGGGAGCTGCACACGTTGATGTTTTTTACCTTAATGCCTAGAATGCATTAAGGCTTAAAAAAAAAAAAACTTGGGTTTTTGAACCACTTTTAAGCTGCCACTGCTACTGAAAAAAGTTGGCCACTTGCCTGCTGCCTTCTGCTCTCTCCCCATTGATATTGCTCATACTATTATTCTCCCATAATGCATGACCTTCTATGAATGGCTGGTGGAGATCTATCATTCAGCTGCTCCTCCTCAATTTTACAGAATGCGATGCATTGCGGAAGACTAGTAATGCGAGTAAAGCGCTGTACACACTGGGATAAATTCCGATGGAATTTTCCGTCGGAATTCCGTTCAAGCTGTCTTGCATACACACTGTCGGACCAAATTCCGACCGTCCAAAACGTGTGACGTAAAACACTACGCCGAGCCGTGAAAAATTAAGTTCAATGCTTCCGAGCATGCATTCTGAGAATGCGTGGGGTTTTTTTCTCTGTCGGAGTTCCACACAGACGATAGGAATTTCCTATCGTTTTTTTTTTTCCATTGGAAAAAAAATAAAACATGTTCTATTTCTAAACACCGACAGGACTTTTTCCATCGGAAATTCTGATCGTGTGTACAAGGCATAAGGACTAGCGCAACTTTTTTTTTTTTAAGCAGAAAATGATGGCTGTTGACTCTCACAGCACTGGAAGACAGCCGATTGGGGCAATATCCAGTGGTTATGGGATACTGGAGTGAATTTTTTTGCCCAAAACAGCTGCCTGCAGGTAATGGTATATACACGATTACACATAACTAATGTTAAAGCGGAGGTTCACCCTAAAAAAAAAATTCTAACATTACATTGAGCTGACTTCTGACACTGACAGTATGCTGATCTTCTTTTTTTTTTTTCGTACATACCGTTTTATCACTATTTTCCACCCCGGCTTCCGGGTAGTGAATCCCGCGGGAGTGGGCGTTCCTATTCACAGGCTAAGTGATTGACGTGATGACAAAAGATTCCCACCGACGTATACGGCCGCGTCACGAGTTGCCGAAAGAAGCCGAACGTCGGTGCGCAGGCGCCGTATAGAGCTGACTCGCAGTCCGGCTTCTTTCGGCAACTCGTGACGCGCTGTATGCGCCGGTGGGAAGCTTTTGTCGTCACGTCAATCACTTAGCCTGTGAATAGGAACGCCCACTCCCGCAGGATTCACTACCCGAAAGCCGGGGTGGAAAATAGCGATAAAACGGTATAAACGGAAAAATAAATATTAGCATACTGTCAGTGTCAGAAGTCAGCTCAATGTGATGTTAGAATTTTTTTTTTTTAGGGTGAACTCCCGCTTTAAGTACTGAATCCACCCACCAAAAAAAAAAAAAAACATAAATTTGGCTTTAAATAATAGCTTAGACACCACCTTATTCACATTTTATTCTGTTTAAATGAATAACGAATATCTGGCCCTAATGCAGGGATAGGCAACCTTTTTGAGAGGTGAAGATCAACATGAAACGGATTATAGGTCACCAGGGATCGACAGCTTTTTTTTTTTAAAGAAACTAAAGGATAAGTTCACCTTATTCAGGGTGTAATATGTTATGAAGGGAGCGGCCCCGAGCTTCCCTGCTAGCTGTCAAAGCTTTAAAAAAAAAAACGCAATCCTGCGGGTCTCCGCCCGCCCGGCTGCGTCACTCATTCATAGTCCTCTGTGAATGGAAAACTACAAGTCCCATCAGTAGGGCAGTGGATGATGTCTATAGAGCAGTGGACGTGTTAGAAGGGCAGAGGATTGTGTCGGTAGTTTTTTATTTCTATTATTTTATTATTTTTTTACATTATTATTATTTCTATTACATTTTTTTTTTATAGCCCTGTTGGGAGGGGGGGGGGGGGGGGCTTTGGTGAAAAATCAAGGGTGTTAACAGACCCCTGAGGTCTCGCTTCTCAGACCAAGAAAGGGACTGAGGAGAGAGAGATTCCCAAGTTAATTTCTCTGCTGCCTCCGCTATACTGGAACTAATACAGTGATAAATGGTCACAGAAGCGATCAGTACCGTCTCTGTCATTTATCGGTCCCTTCCTTACCAGACCATTACCAGCTCCTTCCCCGCTTTCCATCATGACCTATCCCCTACAGCAGCCGGTGAGAGAGATGAGGAGGGGAGCCTGGCAGCGGAGAGGGAAATGGAGCACACAGGGGGACTGGGCAACACACAGAAGAGAAATCTGGAGAGGAGGGGCAGTGGGAGTGTCATTTAGTGGAACAAATGGGCTGTGTTTTTCTCCCTGCAGCAGCTGAATTGCGGTAGGAGAGAGAGGAGGAAAAGCATGCATTGTAGCATTCACCTTCTGCAGGGAGAATAATGTAGCATTTACTTCCTGGAATCCATCTGCCCTTAGCTCATGTGTGCTTAGCTGAGAAAATGTATTCCTCCTTTCCTTTCCTCCCCTCCTGAAGACTCCTGGGATGTGTGACATCCTTTTGCCTAGGCATAGAAACCAGGATGTAACTGAAGAAATGTAAAAAAATAAGTTTAACGAGTAAATATGATATATACTTTCCTATCTATTTACTAATGCGAGCGGCATGAGGATCAACAATAATGTCGACTAAGAGGGTTGACTAAGTCTGTTAAAAACACAAGGCCACCTGCATTATTATGAACTCTATTATCTTTTTTTTATGAAGGGCAGAGTCCACGTACACTGATAGCCATTCTAAATGTCATGGGTCCTCTTGTGTCTGTAGGAAAAACTTCCATGGGAGGCAACCAAAGCTCAGCATCTCTGAGAGGTGAGGATTAAAGAGGGTCCAATGACTTGCCAATGGGGCCCCAATAGGATTGGAGTCTAGAACATATTGACAGGCCAGGACCTTAGGGCCACCTCTGTGTCAAGCAACAAATTCCACTTGCAGATGCCCATGCACTAGTCTTTTTTATAATTGATGTATTTTATTTTTTAATTATTTATCTGTTCTGAATAGCTTTTCCTAATCCTGTTTTCTATTTCAACCTTATTTAGGGCAGCAGGTGAAGACTCAAAGGTTAAACCTTATCTGCCTAACGAAAAACAGTTTCTGGTGACAAAAAATGGTAAGAATGTGTGAAATAATGGTTCCCTTGCTCCTTGAAAACGTATGGTTAAACATGAGATCTGTCAGGTCCTTTAACCCTATTGGGTGCTACTGGAGGACTCGGCGACCACACATTCTGCACCGCTTGCTGAATTGTGGGCCCAGGTGAACAAAATGGAGTACGCTGAAAATAGACAGCGTCGCAATGACATAAAGAGTGGTGGGTGTCCAGGAAAAGGCTGAAGGGAATGATCTGGCTCAGTTTGCGGAGCAGTTCTTTCAAGATCTCCTCCAGCTGCTGCAGGTCTCTCCTTATGTGGTAGAAAGGGCTCATCGGGTGCCCACAGGGGAACGTCCGGCAGGAAACCCACCGAGAACGTTCCTGGTGCGGTTTCTCAATTTCAGGGACAGGGATTGGCTCATGACAGAGGCAAGCAAGAAGGATGAGGTGCAGTGTGTGAATGCCAAAATAATACTTTTTCCTGTGGAAACGCAGAAGAAACGCCACTCTTACACCGAGGTTCGTAAGTGTTTGAGGAATTAAAGGCCTGAAGTATAGCATGTTGTACCCAAGTAAGCTACGGGTGGAAAACCAAGGTATTGTTAAGTATTTTGAATCCTCGGTAGATGCCACGGATTGGCTTGATACCATTTTTAAGCCTGTTTTCTTAAGGGTGTTAAGAGTTGTTCATGTGAATGAGCGTGCGGATATGTAGGGTCCTTCGCATACCTGTTTTCCACATTTATGCTCATATGTTCCTTCCATGACATGATTTTGTTGAGTCCTCTTCATCTGCCGTTCGTTTTCTGCTGGATGCAATAGCTGTCTGTTTGCATCAGGGATATCCCCAGTTTGTTACCTAATGGTGTGGGGTGACACATCCTGTGTTCTGGAGTCATGTCAAGAGCTCATGGAAAGTACTACAGTTTTATATACCGGTACTTTTTTGTTTATTTCTTTGATCTGCAGGTGGATGTTTCTACCTCAGGACTATTGTGTGCTAATACAATAGCCACCGTCTAGTGCAGACCTGGGCAAACTACGGCCCGCGGGCCGTATACGGCCCGGCGGACCTTTTAATCCGGCCCACCCCCGCCGCCGCTGCCACGTTAATCACCGCGGCGGGGAACATTACAGACAGCGTTAGTTTGAACAGCTGTTTTCCCCGCCGCGCATAGACACTCCCCCTTGGACGGATCTGTCCAATCGCGAACAAGGGGGAGTCACATAGACACTCCCCCTTGCTCGCGATTGGACAGATCCAGGTGACAGCCATGCATCTTCCCCCCGGGCCGCTCTAATGTTCTGTACAAGGGCCGCTGAGCTGGCTGAGAGCGGCAGCTCGGGGGGAAGACACGGCCGGATTTAGTACTGCAGCAGCGATGGGCTCTGGTCTGGGCTGACAGCCTGACACAGTCTCTGTGTGTCTGAGTTCAGCCCAGCCCCTCCCCTCCCTCCTCCACACGAAGCTCTATCAGGGGGTGGGTGGATCTGCTTGCTCTTTCCCCGCCCACACTGGCAGCCCGTGTTGTCTGAAGAGGATATGTGGGAGGGAAAGTTAAAACAGAGCAGTCTGCTGCTCTGCTCGACATACACAGGCTTAAAAAAAAAAAAGAAGAAGTGAGCCTCCTGGGACTGTCCATTGCCACCAAGTAAGTGACAAGTGACTGAGCCTCTCCTCCCTCCCTTCCTGCTCTCTCTCTCCCCCCCCCCCTCTGCATATTACCAGCAGCCTGTCATTACTAGCACTGCAGCCTGTGACAGTTTCTTGCCCTCCTATGTTTTTTGATGTGGGTTCACACACACGTACGCTGCAGTTTGGTCGCAATGCTGGTGTACTGGCACTGTCTTGCTGCATGTTACCCCCGGTCCCGTTAGACTTCTATTAGGTTGTACCTTTTTGCTACATGTTCTGAAAGTGCACATAAAGTCCTGCATGCTTCATCTTTGGTGCAATTCCAGAAAATGCAGCAAAAACGCACAACTTAAAAGAAGTCTGAGGTACTGCGGCTATGGAAAACCGCCAGCACATCAGTGCAGTGGTGGCCTGTCTATTAAGGGTGCACAGGCGCTGCCCCCTCTATCATGCCACCCCCTATATGTAAAATTGATAGATTCCTGCCTTGCATGAATCTATCCATGGCCGCCGTGCCCAGCCCCTATTTAGGTGTCCGTGTCCGGAGGGGGTGTCATTTGATGGGGCACAGTGGCTGCGTTTGATGGGTACAGTGGCTGCATTTGATGGGGCACAGTGGCTGCATTTGATGGGGCACAGGGAACAGTGGCTGCATTTGATGGGGCATAGTGGCTGCATTTGATGGGGTACAGTGGCTGCGTTTGATGGGTACAGTGGCTGCATTTGATGGGGCACAGGGAACAGTGGCTGCATTTGATGGGGCACAGTGGCTGCATTTGATGGGGAACAGTGGCTGCATTTGATGGGGCACAGTGGCTGCTTCTGATGGGGCACAGTGGCTGCATATGATGGGGCACATTGCCTGCTTTTGATGGGCACAGTGGCTGCATTTGATGGGGCACAGTGGCTGCATTTGATGGGGCACAGGGTACAGTGGCTGCGTTTTATGGGTACAGTGGCTGCATTTGATGGGGCACAGTGGCTGCATTTGATGGGGCACAGTGGCTGCATTTGATGGGGCACAGGGGCTGCGTCTGATGGGTCACAGGGGCTGCGTCTGATGGGTCACAGGGGCTGCGTTTGATGGGGCACAGGGGCTGCGTTTGATGGGGCACAGGGGCTGCGTTTGATGGGGCACAGGGGCTGCGTTTGATGGGGCACAGGGGCTGCGTTTGATGGGGCACAGTGGCTGCGTTTGATGGGGCACAGTGGCTGCGTTTTCTGGGCAACAGTGGCTGCGTTTAATGGGGTACCGTGGCTGCGTTTGATGGGCAACAGTGGCTGCATTTGATGTTTTTTTCTGAATTTTTTCAGTTTGCTTGCTGACTGCAGTACAGCCAGCCTGTCCTTTTTTCTTTTTGTCGATCACTGCTGGCTGCTATAGCTGCCGGCAGTGATCACTGTATTCTGATGGCTAGGAAACGTTCACCTCAGAGCACAGCACACACTGACACATTTCTCTTACGAAAGCTTGGTAAATCAAATGCCAGGCCTAGCATTACACCTGTGTGGCTGCAACCAAGTCTGGGCACAAGCCAGCACAGGCTCCTGGAAACGCAGGAGAGTGGCCAGTAAGAGGAAAGCTGGGATAGAACATTACTTGCATCATATCCATGCCGCTCCTAAATCTGCTCCACTGCCGCACCAGGCCCACAATGCCTTTAATCTGGTCCTGGGGGCCAGTGCATAGGCCTGTGCCTGCACTTGCACTGCACTACCCACACAGAGAGAGGGACCACTTCACATTGACCGCACAGAGAGAGAGACTGCGCAACATTGCTTCCAGAGAGAAACGGCCATGTGGATTGATTTTTCTCTCTGTTCCGGCAATGTGAAACGGTTTCTCTCTGTTTAGGCAAATTCCGGAAATGTGGGCAATGTGGAGAAGTCTCTCTCTCTCTGCGGGCAATGTGGAGCAGATGGATGGTGAGCTGGTTCAGTGGGCCACTTGACTAGACTTGCCCCCCAGGCCTAAGGCTGCCAGCCCTCCCCTGGACAGATCCGTCCAAGGGGGAGTGTCTATGCGCAGCGGGGAAAACAGCTGTTCAAACAAACGCTGTCTGTAATGTTCCCCGCCGCGGTGATAACAGTAGGCAGGGCCGGGAGGTGTCACTGTGCCCATCACACGCAGCCACTTGTGCCAACACATGCAGCCACTTGTGCCAACACATGCAGCCACTTGTGCCAACACACGCAGCCACTGTGCCACCATAAATTGTCGCCACTGTGCCCATCACACGCAGCCACTGTGCCGATCACACGCAGCCACTGTTCCCATCAAACGCAGCCACTGTGCCAATCAGACGCAGCCACTGTGCAATCAATTGTTGCCACTGTTCCCAAACACAGCCATTGTGCCCATCACACGCAGCCACTGTGCCAATCACACGCAGCCACTGTGCCAATCACACGCAGCCACTGTGCCAATCACACGCAGCCACTGTGCCAATCACATGCAGCCACTGTGCCAATCAAACGCAGCCACTGTGCCAATCACACGCAGCCACTGTGCCAATAACACGCAGCCACTCTGCCCATCAAACGCAGCCACTGTGCCAATCACACGCAGCCACTGTGCCCATCACACGCAGCCACTGTGCCAATCACACGCAGCCACTGTGCCAATCACATGCAGCCACTGTGCCAATCAAACGCAGCCACTGTGCCAATCACACGCAGCCACTGTGCCAATAACACGCAGCCACTCTGCCCATCAAACGCAGCCACTGTGCCAATCACACGCAGCCACTGTGCCCATCACATGCAGCCACTGTGCCATCACATGCAGCCACTGTGCCAACACACGCAGTCACTGTGCCATCAATTGTTGCCACTGTGCCCATCACACGCAGCCACTGTGCCATCAATTGTCGCCACTGTGCCCATCAAACGCAACCACTGTGCCATCACACGCAGCCACTGTGCCATCACATGCAGCCGCTGTTTAATCAATTGTTATTGATTAAACAGTGGCTGCCTGTCCCCAGCCTCTGTCCCCCTCCTGTGTCATGTCCCCAGCGTCTGTCCCCCTCCTGTGTCATGTCCCCAGCGTCTGTCCCCCTCCTGTGCCATGTCCCCAGCGTCTGTCCCCCTCCTGTGTCATGTCCCCAGCCTCTGTCCCCCTCCTGTGTCATGTCCCCAGCGTCTGTCCCCCTCCTGTGTCATGTCCCCAGCGTCTGTCCCCCTCCTGTGTCATGTCCCCAGCGTCTGTCCCCCTCCTGTGTCATGTCCCCAACGTCTGTCCCCCTCCTGTGCCATGTCCCCAGCGTCTGTCCCCCTCCTGTGTCATGTCCCCAGCGTCTGTCCCCCTCCTGTGTCATTTCCCCAGCGTCTGTCCCCCTCCTGTGTCATGTCCTCAGCGTCTGTCCCCCTCCTGTGTCATGTCCCCAGCCTCTGTCCCCCTCCTGTGTCATGTCCCCAGCCTCTGTCCCCCTCCTGTGTCATGTCCCCAGCCTCTGTCCCCCTCCTGTGTCATGTCCCCAGCCTCTGTCCCCCTCCTGTGCCATGTCCCCAGCCTCTGTCCCCCTCCTGTGCCATGTCCCCAGCCTCTGTCCCCCTCCTGTGCCATGTCCCCAGCCTCTGTCCCCCTCCTGTGCCATGTCCCCAGCCTCTGTCCCCCTCCTGTGCCATGTCCCCAGCCTCTGTCCCCCTCCTGTGTCATGTCCCCAGCCTCTGTCCCCCTCCTGTGTCATGTCCCCAGTGTCTGTCCCCCTCCTGTGTCATGTCCCCAGCGTCTGTCCCCCTCCTGTGTCATGTCCCCAGCGTCTGTCCCCCTCCTGTGTCATGTCCCCAGCCTCTGTCCCCCTCCTGTGTCATGTCCCCAGCCTCTGTCCCCCTCCTGTGTCATGTCCCCAGCCTCTGTCCCCCTCCTGTGTCATGTCCCCAGCCTCTGTCCCCCTCCTGTGTCATGTCCCCAGCCTCTGTCCCCCTCCTGTGCCATGTCCCCAGCCTCTGTCCCCCTCCTGTGCCATGTCCCCAGCCTCTGTCCCCCTCCTGTGCCATGTCCCCAGCCTCTGTCCCCCTCCTGTGCCATGTCCCAAGCCTCTGTCCCCCTCCTGTGTCATGTCCCCAGCCTCTGTCCCCTTCCTGTGCCATGTCCCCAGCCTCTGTCCCCTTCCTGTGCCATGTCCCCAGCCTCTGTCCCCCTCCTGTGCCATGTCCCCAGCCTCTGTCCCCAGCCTCTGTCCCCCTCCTGTGCCATGTCCCCAGCCTCTGTCCCCCTCCTGTGCCATGTCCCCAGCCTCTGTCCCCCTCCTGTGTCATGTCCCCAGCCTCTGTCCCCCTCCTGTGTCATGTCCCCAGCCTCTGTCCCCCTCCTGTGTCATGTCCCCAGCCTCTGTCCCCCTCCTGTGCCATGTCCCCAGCCTCTGTCCCCCTCCTGTGCCATGTCCCCAGCCTCTGTCCCCAGCCTCTGTCCCCCTCCTGTGCCATGTCCCCAGCCTCTGTCCCCCTCCTGTGCCATGTCCCCAGCCTCTGTCCCCCTCCTGTGCCATGTCCCCAGCCTCTGTCCCCCTCCTGTGTCATGTCCCCAGCCTCTGTCCCCCTCCTGTGCCATGTCTATAACAAGTACTCGTACCAGTTTTCCAACAATGATATTTACTGCTTTTTATAAAGAAATACAATTGATTTTATGCAGTATTGAGTTTAGCCTTTTGGCCCGGCCCTCCAAAATATTTTTAGTTTCTCATGTGGCCCCATCGAAAAAATAATTGCCCACCCCTGGTCTAGTGACTGTCGCCATGGGTTTGGGGTATAAGCTGAATGGCAGGTTTCTGTTTCATTTTTTTTTGTTGGGTATTACAGTAGGGTATGTTTTTCTAGTTTCCGGGTGCCATCTTGTGGGGAGTCTATGAAACAACATCATATTAAATATGCTTTGCATCTTCTCTGGAGTACGTATATTACTATGTTCTTTAAATTGTACTAATGGCTATGTCGGTTAATATATTGTCCTGGAATATACAGGGCCTTAATGATAAAGTTAAAAGAGCGGCTTTGTTCACTTATTTAAAAGCAGCCAGGCCATATTGTTGTTCTGCAAGAGACCAATTTGTATGAGAGCAAGGTGTTGTCTACGTAGGCCGTGGATACAGAAGATGTACCATGCCTCCTTTGCACAGTCCAGAAGGTGATTTCTCATCCGGAAGGACGATATGGATATGATACGAAGAAAGAGGATGGATAGCCGCACTCCAATGACCAAACGGTTGTCTTTTATTCAAAAAAACACAGCAAGTACATCACTTCACAAGGTGCAACAAAGGAACAGGTAGATGGCTATCTACCTGTTCCTTTGTTGCACCTTGTGAAGTGATGTACTTGCTGTGTTTTTTTGAATAAAAGACAACCGTTTGGTCATTGGAGTGCGGCTATCCATCCTCTTTCTTCGTATCTTATGCATGGTCAGTGCATCGCCAGCACCCACGGTATGCCGAGTCAGTCCATCTCTACATAGTGACCCACCTGGAGCGGTGATCCCTTCTCTTCTCTATTGGTTTCGGAAGGACGATATGTTATCCTAGTGCTGGAAATGTATCCAACAAAAATGGTGATGACCTGTGTGTATGTTCCTCTGCCATTTCAACCACAATTATTGTATATGTTGGTAATCTTGACTCCCTATATGCATCTTCCTCTACTCTTGTCTGGTGATTTTAATGCCATTCTCGATGGCGGGCTGGATGCTTCTAAACTTTTTGTCCTGGGTATCTGCCGCTCTACGTACTGAGTTGTGGAGGTGGAAATATCCGGGGGTTAGAAGCTACTCCTGTTTATCCCACACCCATAGAACAGCATCCAGAATTGATCTTGCCTTCGCCAATCTCATATGTCTAAATCTAGTCCATACTGTCACATATTTGGCAGGGGGGTTGTCGGATCATAATCCTTTGTTAATGACCCACTCATTGGCTGCCAGGATTGGAGAAAGTGCATGGTGGTTTTATCGCCTGGTTGGATACAGACGGAGCAGGTGACACAACAGGTGCAAACGCCTATGTCTGGTGTCAGTGGTTTGGGACACATTCAAGGCGGTAATGAGAGGACAGTATATATCAGCCATCAAGGCAGCCTGTAAGGAACATATTGCAGAAAGGTTGAGGTTGCAGTCTGAGGAATGTAGGCTAGAGGTGGAATATGCAGCTGTCCCTGGGGATGCCACCTTTGCATCCTTAGAGGGAGCTAAGCGTCCGCTTACTTTATTTGACACAAACTTTGCACACAATACCTTGCTTTATAGAGCTTAATCCCTTTTTGAAAAGGGTGACAAAAATGATAAGCTGTTGGCAGTGCTGGTGGCAGATCAGAGGGCACTGGTTAGTGTACCCATGTTGGATGCTTATATGGTTCTCCTACCTGAACCGGGTAAGGCTCTTACATGCTGTTTCTCCTATAGGCCAATAGCCCTCCTCAACACCGATTTTTTTTTTTTTTTTTTTTTTTTTTAAATAATCACAAATGTTTTGGCCACCAGATTGTCCATAGTGCTCCCGGCCCTGGTTGATGTGGACCAATTATGTCAGGGAACGCTACAGATACCAATCTACATTTGCTCATTTGCAGATTTCTCACAGCACAACTGGAACTAGGGCGGTGGTCTCGCTGGATATGACCAAGGCCTTTGATTCCGTTGATTGGGGCTACATGAAAATGGTGTTGGAACATATGGGTTTTGAGCCAAAATATTGTAAGTGGGTGTCCTTTATAATACAGTAAGCTGTTTTTTTGGGGTGGGTAGGGGAACCAGGCAGGACTGCCCTTTGTCCCCCCCTTCTTGTTTTCCCTAATGATCGAACCATTGGCGGTGGCACTGCGTTCCTCTGCTGAGGTTGGGGTCTTGGAAGTGGAAAACATTAAGGAATGTTGGGCGCTGTAGGCGGATAATATGCTGCTGTTTTTAAAGGATCCGGGTATGTCTCTTCATGCAGTCCTTGGCATTTTGGATGAATTTGCGAAATTTTCAGGCCTTAAAGTTAATTGGGACAAATCCAATATTCTCCCACTGGATTCTGGTACAGACCCTGGGCTGCCACTACAGTGGGTCAATCAGTTTATCTACTTGGGGGTTCGTATATCTGCCAGGGTTGCAGACTATTTTGGTCTAAATCTGCAGCCCCCATTGGATCTCCTTTAAGAGGAAAACTGAGATATGGAGGAATCTCCCCTATCGGTGATGAGACACATAAACATTCTAAAAATTAAGATACTTCCGGTTTTCCTATATTTTTTGCGTAACTCGCCCATTTGTATTCCACGCTACTTTTTTTCATTGGGTACATGGCATCTTTGGTTCTTTCATATGGGGAAACTCTCCTCCCAGAATAGGCCTCACAGCACTTGGGGACAGGGGGGCCTGGTTCTCCCTGATCTTTTTAAATATTTCTTAGCTGGCTGGAGAGTTTTTGCACGTAGATGGCTGCTGTGGTGGGCTCCTATGAGAGCCTATGTCTCCTTGTGTACAGAGGCTCTGGGGCTCAGTTTCCACTGACGGGGCACAATGCAAGACACTGTTAAGGTTTGGGACTGTGTTCAGGAATTACTGGTGCCTGCCTCTACTGCCATTTCACCAGCCTCACTGTTGTGGAGGAACTCCCATTTCCCCCATCTGCTCACTATATCCGATCATATGGGTGTCAAAGGGGATTAAAACTTTGGGTGATGTCACCAGAGGGGGCAAGCCTTTACACTCTGCAGATTTAAAACAGAAATTTGAGCTTCCAAATCCTTATCTCTTTCGCTACCTCCAATTGCGACACACTTTTGTCTCCCAATTTGGCTTCACTAAGCTGGAACGCAGGTCTTCAATTCTGTTTGGCGCTCTGGGTTATATACCATATTTATCGTTCAGTTCTGGCAGCCTCGGAGGGGACAGGGAGGCGGCGGGCAAAGTGCCGTCAGATTACATACAGGAGAATCTCCTGTTTACTCGGCAGCCTCTGTAATAGGAAGTCCCCTCTCCTGGGCTGGCATTGGTTGACTGTTCTGTCTCTCATAGGAGGCGGGACTTTGTATTAAAGAGACCGTTGTGTAAACAGGAGATTTTCCTGTATGTAATCTGTTGGCCCTCGTCCTGCCCCCCTCCCTGTCCCCTCCGAGGCTGCAGATTTGCATGGATCAGGCTACACCGATGGCACTTGTGTTTCTGCATTCATGGCAATGGTGAGGCACTGACCCTTATTTTGCTTCACAGTTCTCTATTAACCACTTAGTAACCGCCCTATCGCCGAAATACGGCTACAAGGTGGTTCCCTAACTCTGGGAGGGCGTCAATATACGTCCTCCCGGAGAATCAGACCCACGCGCCCGAGCGGGCGCGCACACGCGATCACCGGCGCTCGCCGGGTACACGGGACCCGCAGCAACAAGGATCGCGGTAAGGAGCCAATGGAAGCGGCTCCTTACCACGTGATCGTGCCGTCCAATGACTGCGCGATCACAAATGTAAACAAACACGGGCGGATGGGTCATCTGCAGGTCATCTCTCTCCTCTCCTCACACCATTGCAGCGTGAGAGAAGAGGAGAGAGATTAGTGACAAAACGTAAGTGCCCTACCAGCGCCATCTGTGCCCTACCAGCGCCATCTGTGCCACCTGTGCTACAACACTGCCACACCAGTGCCGCCTGTGCCACACCAGTGCCGCCTGTGCCGCACCAGTGTCGCCTGTGCCGCACCAGTGTCATCTGAGCCACACCAGTGTCATCTGATCCACACCAGTGTCATCTGATCCACACCAGTGCCACCTTTGCCAATCAGTGCCACCTGTGCCCATCAGTGCAGGAAAAAATCATTTTTTTTACAACATTTTCGTTCTTTTTTTCATTAATAGCGAAAAAAATGAAAACCGCAGAGGTGATCAAATACCACCAAAAGAAAGCTCTATTTGTGGGGAAAAAAGGACAAACATTTCATTTGGCTACAGTGTTGTATGACCGAGTTATTGTCATTCAAAATGTGAGCGCACCGAAAGCTGAAAATTGGTCTGGTTATTAAGGGGGTTTAAGTGCCCAGTGGTCAAGTGGTTAAAAATGTACATTTTTTTTTCCTGAAACTTCCCTCCCTAAAGTGAAGGTGCGTTTCATACGCCCGGGCTCATTCTTGGACTCTTCACCACACACCGCCACAAAGGCAAGATAATTCTTGTTGGGCAGTGTATTCGTTGATTTGCATAACATTTTAATGGTTCAAAGAATGTCAGTCAAAATGGTCGGCCCTTGTGCAGGTTCATTTCATCAAATCTGGCCCTCTTTGAAAAAAGTTTGGACACCCCTGTGTTAAAGGTTCAACAACCTTATACAATGGTTTGTTCGTTTTGTGTGGTGCAAAAGCAATAACAAAACAGTTCAAGTAACAGATATTGGATGGACTGATATTTTTTCCAACAGAACTCTCTACTTGTTTTTTTATTACATATTTTAGGCAGTTTTTAACTATCATTATGTAAAATCATAGAGAGCAAGGAGTGATGGGCTCTGTGCAAAATCAGCTGCATCATTGGCACAAATGAAATGTAAAAAAAAATATTTATAGGTCAAATAGCTGTGGTTTGCATTTTAATGTTCTGATTTACAAGAGAAAGTGCATTCAATAATACAGCTACCACTGCTTTAGTTCCATGTTACAAAAGATGTAAGCAGATGGAATATTCGGATGAACAAGAGGCAATTATAGAAGAGGATGATGGAGACGGAGGCTGGGTTGACACATTTCATCATGCAGGTATGTTTTTTATTTTTAGGGTTTTCCTTGTACAGTAATACCTCGGATTGCGAGTAATACAGCTAACCAGCATTTCGCAATACGAACTATTATTTTGTTTAAACTAGGGTTGTCCCGATGCCACTTTTTTAGGACCGAGTACAAGTTCTGATACTTTTTTTTTTTTTTTTTTTTTTTTTTTTTTCTTTTTTTTTTCATGTACTCGCCGATACCGATACTTTTTTTTTAATGTCATGTGACAGTTTTCAAACCACAATACAGACTAATGATATGAAGAATGCCCCTTACATTGGAAGTCGTTGGGAAGAATGCCCCTTACATTGGTGGTCGGTTGGAAGAATGCCCCTTACATTGGTGGTCGGTGGGAAGAATGCCCCTTACACTGGTGGTCGGTGGGAAGAATGCCCCTTACACCGGTGGTCGGTGGGAAGAATGCCCCTTACACTGGTGGTCGGTGGGAAGAATGCCCCTTACACTGGTGGTCGGTGGGAAGAATGCCCCTTACACTGGTGGTCGGTGGGAAGAATGCCCCTTACACTGGTGGTCGGTGGGAAGAATGCCCCTTACACTGGTGGTCGGTGGGAAGAATGCCCCTTACACTGGTGGTCGGTGGGAAGAATGCCCCTTACGCTGGTGGTCGGTGGGAAGAATGCCCCTTACGCTGGTGGTCATTAGCAAGAATGCCCCTTACACTGGTGGTTATTAGCAAGAATGCCCCTTACACTGGTGGTCGGTGGAAAGAATGCCCCTTTACAGATGGCGAAAAGAAAATATTCATTGGGGTCACTATTTTGCGAGTTGTAAATTAATCACTGCTGCTTTTTCACATTAACTTACTGGATTTTACACTTCTATTAAGCACTATGGGTGCAATACAGAATAACTGTCAGCGGGTGGCACTGTCCTCCTTAAGAGTTGGTTATCTTACTCATGAGAGAAAGGCAGCACATTCTCAGGCCGCTCTCCGCCCCTCTCAGAAGTTTCTCATCCCGCTCTCCGCCCACTCTCCGCCCCTCAGCACATTCTTAGGCTGCTCTCTGCCTCCTCTAAGCATGCTCTCCACCCACTCGTCTTTGGGGGGGGGGGGGGAGGAACTATCAGGTGAAGCATCATGCCGCTCTCCGCCCACCAGCACGTTCTCAGCCGACTCTCCGTCCGCCCACTCTCCGCCCCGCAGCATGTTCTCAGGCCGCTCTCCGCCCCCTCTTAGCCCCATGCTCGTCACTGCAAATAAAAAGTATCGGGCGAAGCATCGGGTCATTTGCGCGAGTACAAGTACTCGCGCAAATGCTCAGTATCGGTACCGATTACTAGTATCGGGACAACCCTAGTTTAAATCCTGACTTGGTCTGCTAGCGTTGTATCACAAAACTAGCAGGATTCAAGCCTCTGCGGTGTGCAGTGCCACATTTGGCGAGAGGTGGGGGGCACCGGTGACACTAGGAACCACTCAGATGCACTTGGAGCCACTCGGAAACACTTCGTTTCTGAGCGTTTCCGAGCCTCCCTGAGTGTTTCCAAATGCATTCAAGCGGTTTCTGAGTCTCTCTGGCGCCCCCCAACCTCTGGCCACATGCAGTACTGCATACAATAGAAGTAAATGTGGAACTAATTATCTGAGTTTCCATTGACTTCTATGGGGAAACGTGTTTGATATACGAGTGCTTTGGATTACAAGCATTCTTCTGGAACGAATTATGCTCGCAATCCAAGGTACCACTGTATGTGTAATGTTTAATGAATGCCTGTGCGATACATATTTTATTTCTTGAATAGAGGAAAAACAGTTGGTATATTTAAAGCAAGAAATGCTTGCCTTCATACCCCAGATACCCTAATACAGTTCTGAACTCTGAAAATTTAAAGAAATATACAGTACATGTAAAAATGTTATATTGGGTAGTTCATTGCCTCTCGCTGGCTGTATCAGCAGACCCCTTGACCGGTGCTGCGGGATACAATAAGTTTTACAACTTATTAATAATATAAGCAAACAAAAAATCTATTTGACCCAAAATCATCATTGGTGGTATTAACAGACCTCTACAGGTGAACATAGAGAGGTAATATTTATCATTAAGCCACTGGGTGAAAGAAAATGGATTCCCCCCATCCTCACAAATGAGTTTGATGAATGAATTCCCAACCACCCTGCACCCCCCCAACCCCCCCCCCCCCCCCCCCCCCCGCTAGGACATTGTATTTTTACAGCATGTCCCTTCGACAGAATTCAATCAAACAATCAACTTCTCTTGAGCAGGAATTGATACATTGATAGAAATTCGGCCATTCAACTTTGTTATTTTTTTATATTTATTATCTTCATACCCTGAATTCCAGATTTTTTTAGGTGTATGTATTTTAATCCTTTTTTATATAAGATTTTTTAAGTAATGTAATTAATCATTAAAAGCTGGATTAATTTTTTTGCCTATTTTTTTTATTTATTTTTTAGGTGTGGGCAATCTAACCGAGTCAGTAAAAGAAATAACGCTTGAGTCCCAGGTTGGTGTGAGGCTTGAAATCAGGAAAAAGTTTAATTATACCATTGTTAAAGCGTAATTGCAGCTAACTATGATCCTTTAACCCTTTCCCTGCCAGGCCCTGCTCTTCACTTTAAACCTCAGGTGGCCAGACCATTTATTTTTTATATTTTCATTTTCAGCTTTCAGAGTTTGTAAAAGACCGACAAGCTGTACATTTTCTCAAAGAATAGGTCTGGTAGAATATAAAGGTAGAGCTACTGATTTTGTCAGTCCCATGTTAGTTGCACAAACATAACATCCTACTAAGTATAAAAGCTTAAACTGTATAGACATTATTAATGACAAATCAAAAGATCCTGTCAGCTTTAGTGTCCATTTCAGTGTTCTGTTGTCATTATAGAGTCAGTGCCAGTGTAAATGTCAGGATAAAAATGCATGCCTTTATTGTCAGTGTTTGTGTCTGTGGCAGTCTTGTTGTCTGCGTCTTGGGATAAAAATTTTTTAGCTTTAGGCTCGGTTTATATTCCTGCGACTTGGGGTCTGACTTGTGAGACCCAAAGTCATAGGACATGTGAAATGCAATGCATCTCTTTAAGAGAGCCATTGCAATTGACATTGCTGAAGTCGCTGCGACTTCAGAAAAGGTTCCCTTATTACTTTGATACGGCATCAATACCAGAGAGTGTAAAAAGTCACTTAAAAGTTGTATCAAAGTCGGTTTCCAAAGTTGCGCTGAAAATCGCGCAACTTTGCAGTCGGCTAGTGTGAACCAAGCCTGTTACTTACTGTTTTAGTGTGTCAGCGTTTGTGTAAGTGCCAGTGGTGATGTCAGCATCCAATTCTTTCAAATAAATAAATAAAGGATTTGTTATTGTGTAGTGTCAAAAGCAGGTTTACTACCTCTTTAAAGGCAAAATATACATTGTTTTCTGGGCCCTACTACAAGTAAAGACAACATTTAATGCACATATGGCATGCTTGTCATGAGTAGGGTAATTTTTAGTTTGGATTGTTTTTTTTTTTTTTTTTTTTTTTTTTGTGATTTATGGTGATGGCAAGAAATATTCAATTTTGGGCCAGTTTTCCTTTGATAATAAAATAAATTCAGGACATATCCATTAACATTTACCACCAAACGCATGCCCAATTTGTCCCAAAAATAAGGGATAATTCACCTGAATACACAAAATAGTTGCAAAGATATGTGCAGTTTAATTGACACTTATAGCTGGATTCAGAGACGCCACCGCAACTTTAAGGCAGCGTAGCGTATCGTATTTACGCTACGCCGCCTTAAGTCAGAGAGGCAAGTACTGTATTCACAAAGTACTTGCCTCCTAACTTGCGGCGTAGCGTAAATAGGGCCGGCGTAAGCGCGCCTAATTCAAATTAGGATGAGGGGGCGTGTTTTATGTTAATGGGGGGTGACCTGACGTGATTGACGTTTTTTTACGAACGGCGCATGCGCTGTCCGTGTACATATCCCAGTGTGCATTGCGCCAAAGTACGCCGCAAGGACGTATTGGTTTCGACGTGAACGTAAATTACGTCCAGCCCTATTCACGGACGACTTGCGCAAACGACGTAAAATTTTCATATTTCGACGCAGTAACGGCGGCCATACTTAACATTGACTAGTCCAGCTATTTGATGGAATAACTTTACGCCTGAAAACGCCTTACGTAAATGGCGTATCTTTACTGCGACAGGCGCACGTACGTTCGTGAATAGGCGTATCTAGTCATTAACATATTCTACGCCGAACTCAACGGAAGCGCCACCTAGTGGCCAGCCTAAATATTGCACCCTAAGATACGACGGCGCAGGCTGTCGTATCTTAGCTAGGTTTAAGTGTATCTCAGTTTGAGAATACACTTAAACTTAGGACGGCGCAGATTCCGAGTTAGGTCAGCGTATCTACTGATACGCCGGCCTAACTCTCTCTAAATCCAGCTAATAGGCTGCATTCACACCTGAGCGTAGCGTTTTCGGTCGTTTTTTCCGGCGTTTCGTAGCGTGTATTTGCGCGTTTGCATACAGCGTTGTCCGACGTTTTTGAGCTTCGTCGTTTTTTATTTTAGCCAATAGGAAAAATGATCATCTCTTTCATCATTTGTTGCTATGTTTTTAGATTTTTTTTTTATCTTCTTCCTGGGTTAATATTCTATTTCACAAAACAGATTAAAGCGACAAAACGCCCGTAGAAACGCTCGTTGCCGCACTAGACGCTTAAATCGAGCATTTCCATTAGTTTCTATGGGAATACAAACGTTCAAAAACGCTCAAATCAGCCCGATTCGCGCAACAAAAAAGGGTCCAGAACTTGTTTGAGCTTCAGGCGTTCGGCTTCAGATGTTTTGGAGTGGAGATGTGAACCATCTCCATTGAGAATAATGTATTTTTTTTCCCTCTAGCTTTTTGGAGCTTCATGCTTCAGGCTACTAAACGCTCAGGTGTGAATGCACACTTAATTGAAATGTTTACCGTCGGGTATTAAGGGGATAATTTTTTTGTTTTTTTGCAATAAAAAAATTTTACAATGTAAAGGCAAATTTTTGTAGGAGTGTGTAAGTGAATGAGAACAATTTTTTTTATACTGATCTAAAATGCAAACCATTCTTAACAATGTGCCTGTACACACAGGTGCGTAAACAAGAGCTGCTTTCCCCATTAGTATTTTGCGCCAGTACGCACAATTACATGCGCATATGAGCATGAATATTCATATATTTTTCCATAAGAAAGTATTGTACACACAAATGCGCGTAAAACTGAAATTGCCTCCAGAAATGCTGATGCATTTGATGGGGAGGGGATCTAGTGTAAGGTCGCCTTACAGATTTTCTGTAAAGGTAAACTTGCACTTTAAAGCGGGAGTTCACCCATTTATTAAATTTTTGCCCTTGTCCCCTTAGATTCCTGCTTGTTCGGTCTAGGGGAATCGGCTATTTGTATTCAAATATGAGCAGTACTTACCCGTTTTCGAGATGCATCTTCTTCCGTCACTTCCGGGTATGGGTCTTCGGGAGCGGGCGTTCCTTCTTGATTGACAGTCTTCCGAGAGGCTTCCGACGGTCGCATCCATCGCGTCACTCGTAGCCGAAAGAAGCCGAACGTCGGTGCGGCTCTATACTGCGCCTGCGCACCGACGTTCGGCTTCTTTCGGAAAATCGTGACGCAATGGATGCGACCGTCGGAAGCCTCTCGGAAGACTGTCAATCAAGAACGAAACGCCCATTCCCGCAGCCCATACCCGGAAGCGACGGAGAAGATGCATCTCGTAAACGGTAAGTACGGATCATATTTTAAAACAATTAGCCGATTCCCCTAGACAAAACGAGCATTAATCTAAGGGGAAAATGTGCTCTCTGAGGGTGAACCTCCGCTTTAAACTTTTTTTTTCTGCCACATTCATTATTTAAACCCTCTTGGTTTCTGGTCTGCAGTGTTACAGATGCACTTTTTTTTCCCTAGCTGACATATGTTTTGATGTGTATATGTTTTCAGAATAACTTTAATATGCTACTAATACAAAGGCAGTGCGTTTGTCCTTGGTTAATACCAATTTTTCATGTAGTATTTTTATCCCCAAGGATTCTGGGAAAGCAGTTGGTAACACGGCTTGCAATGATGATGATGATGACGACGATGATGAAGGGGAAGCAGCCGATATGCAAGGTGAATTTTTAAACAACCTAAAATACTTTTCCCAAAGTTGGTACATTTTACTGATGGAAATGTAGTTAAACTAGTCTTCCTCTCACCTCTAATCTACAAATCTTTGAATCTAATACAATACAAAAATATGGAAGAACAAGCATTGACAGGGTCACTTTTTATTGGAATTCTGGTAGCAACTTTTGGTGCTTTATATAGGAAGTCGGTGGATGAGTTACCTTCTGACATTCATCCCAAACTGAAGGGCACATTTTGGAATATGCTGACTGAGGGGGTTGTGCCCTGTACATTTTTTTTTTTTTTTGTTTTCTTACAATGAGGAGCATGGGCAGGCAGCATCTAAACAAGTGAAGCAATTGGAATGCAAACCATTGAGATAGTGACGCTGCTAGGGAATCATATTTATAGTGATTCCCTACTGTGCTGTTACAGCAGTAGAATGTAATTACATACAGTGTAATACCAGTCTGAAACACAGGAAGATTTGAAAAGATGGAACGCCCTAAATGTATCCTGGTTCGGTCGAGCCTCCCTGATAAAAATGACCATCCTACCAAGGTTTCTCTATATTATGCAGACAATTCCAATCAAAATCCCCTTGTCATTTTTCGCCGCATTCAGAAAAGCGTGCTCCTTATTCATTTGCAGAGGTGGAATAGCCCTACCCGACCTTAGGAAGTACCATCAAGCTGCCCTACTGACAAGAATTGTAGACTGGAATATACATCACACAGTGAAAGACTGGGTCACCCTAGAACAAGCGCAATACCCTCATGAGCTAAAAACTTTACCATGGATCAATCCCAAGTACCACCCAAACTTCCTAAAAACACATCCACTTATTGGACCCACACTCGAAAGCTTCCGTAATACTTTTAAAGTCAAAAATCAGTCTCCATGGCTCAGCCCCCTTACGCCGCTACGACACAACCCTGACTTTCCCCCAGGCATGGAAAAATCGTTTCCAACACATCAATGGCCGTACAAAGAGATCCTGGCAAAACACTTTGTTAAAAATGGGAAATTCCTCTCTAGAGAGGACATCTTAAATGATATCAAACCGTCCCTCTTATCTCAATGGAACTATATTCAAATTAGACACTTTTTAACCAATAACGAGAACGTCCTTCACTGGAAAAGGCCCCTCACTTCGCTAGAAAATCTCTGCACTAAAACATCCCCACACAGACATATTATCTCGACCGTTTACAACTCTCTATTTGAAGACGACAATGATTTCTCCAGCTCATCCTGTAAAGCATGGGAAAGAGATCTCGACATAGAATTGACTGAAGATGACTGGGAGACAATTTATCTTTACGCACACAAAGGATCACTAAATGTGGCCACACAAGAAAGTGGATTCATCACCAGATGGTATAGAACCCCTACAATTCTTCATAAAATTTCACCCCTGGTGTCTGACAGATGCTGGAGATGTAAAAGAGAGGAGGGTTCTATGCTGCACGTTTGGTGGTCATGTCCTCTGATTCAGTCCTTCTGGGTATCGGTACATGAAACAGTTAAATTAGTTACATCGTCAAACCTAAGCTTTACCCCGGCCCAGTATCTCTTACATTTTAGTTCTTTGCCTAAGAATCTGTATTTGAAATCACTTCCCATGTTCATGATTAATGCAGCACGACACTGTATCCCTTCACACTGGCGCTCTTCTAATACCCCAACGAAAGCTGAGTGGTTCAGGAGAATAAATAACATGGAAAAAGTTGAGGAACTCATTAGTATTTCCCAAGAAAGAATTACTAAATTCTATGCAACCTGGTCTAACTGGTCAACATTCAAAGACTCTCAACATTACAAATCTATTATAAAATAAAGGTATAGATAGGAGTAGATATTGAAACATTTCAGGACTTACAACTTTTTTTTTTTTTTTTTTTTTTTTCTTTCTCTTTCCCTCCCCCCCTCCCCCTCCTGTCCCCATCCCCCCCCTTCACAAATTTGCTTGACTTAGCAACTATATTCTCTCATCTTAGTTCTAAAATGAAGGCACTTTTGCTACATATATGCCTAAATGGAATTGATTATTTGCAACCTCTTTATGATTGTCAATTCTTTGATGTATACATTCCTTCACAGTTATTGTGCTTCTGTAAGTGTACGATGTATTATGCTTTATTATTCACCCAATAAAGATTCTTTGTGAAAAAAAAAAAAAAAATACCAGTCTACAATGTGGCCTCATATGGAGCCTGTATAGGGCAAGCATTCAAACACCCTGCACTAGTAATTTGGAATGTATGGTAGTTATCAGAAATTGTTTTGATGCCCAACACTGGTATCAATAAATTAAAAGGAAGATTTGTTCCCTGTGAGGGAGTTTTATGGTGGTTAAAAATTACTATCTGATTTGCTCCTGTTCTGACAAATGTATCAGTATAGACAGAATATAAAATAATTGAAGGACCTTTTTAGATTGAAGAAACCTGTATTCGGGGGTAAAACATTTTCTCTTCATATAGCCACAGTGCCAGTCATATATTATTGTATGCCTGTTTTTTACCCATTTTCTTTTTTTAGCTAGAGGGGAAAATTATATAGTAAAGGTTCTCCATATCTACCCTCACCAATTTTTCTTGGAACTGATTACTGCAATTCAAATTTCATCACTTGCTAATACAAAAATTGAACAAAACTGCAGCATACTAAACCAATGGCAGTCTACAAGCATGCCTGTTGAATATGGGGGAGAATGACAGACAGGGGTAGAGTCACTAAAACTGGAGAACTCAGAATCTCGAGGGAAAGTCAACACCTCAAACTCATCATGTTCCCCAAACCATTCTTAAAATCATTAGACCGGGCCACCTTCTTCCATTGCTCTCTGGTTCAGTTTTGATGCTCACATGCCCATTGTAGCTGATTTTGGCTGTAGACATATGTCGGCATGGGCACCTTGACTGGTCTGTATCTATGCAGTCCTACACCCAACCAATTGTGATGGCTGTGCATTCTAAAACCTTTCTATTGGAACCAGCAATAATTTTCAGCAATTTTGAGCTATAGTAGCACTTCTATTTGATCGGTCTGCACAAGCCGGTCTTTGCTCCCCATGTGAATCAGTGAGCCTTGGCACCCCAGAACCCTGTTGCTGGATCAATCGTATTACTTTCTTGACCACTTTTTATAAGCCCTGATTAATGCAGACTGGGGAAATCCCACAAGAGCTGCAGTTTTCAAATTGCTCTGTCTCAGACACCCAGGCATTATAATTCAGCCCTTGTTAAAGTCGCAAAAATTCTTACTCTTGCCCATCTTTTCTGCTTCCAGCACATCAACTTTAGGAATAGCATGTTCACTTGCTGCCTAACATATCCCACCCCCTTTCAGGTATCATTGTAATATAATAATGTAATTGACTATCAGTGGTCATAATGTTATGGCTGTTTTGTGTGTGCGCATATATACAACCAGCCTGCTCATACATTGATCGAAAATTCGAATATCTAATTTCGATCTGTCTATGACCAGCTTTACAGCTCTTAAAGCAGAGCTCCACCCAAAAGGGGAAGCTCTGCTTGTTTGATTCCTCTCCCTTCTGCTGCCACATTTTGGGAAGAGGGGGGAGAATGGATACCTGTCAACAGGTACCCACTTTCACCAAACCCAGCCAGAAGTTTAGCCCCCTCCTTCTTCCCCACCGCTGGTTCATTCACGAAGAGCAGCGAGCTTCGCGCATTCACAATAGGGAACTGGCTGTGAAACTGAAAGGCTTTACTGACGGTTTCCCTTAGCTGAAATAGTGGAGGCAGCACCTGAGAACCAATTGAAAAAATGGGCTCGGGTGAAGACACTGCTGGATCCGTGGGCAAAGGTAAGTGTCCTAATATTAAAAGTCAGCAGCTACAGTATCTGTAGCTGCTGACTTTTATTTATTTCTAAAGGAGCCTGGAGCTCCATTTTAAGAAGACACTTCCCTGAAATGCATTGGCTATTCACCTCTACTAATTGAAATGTAATCTATCAAATGGGATTGTGCTGCCTTTTGTCATTGAGGTTCAGCATAGTGTTTGGTGCTTGCCATGCTCACTAATTCAGTTTCATATTATCCTTTGCATGGTTCTGATTGTATTTATTGTAAATGTGTAAAGAAAGCTACCTGGTTCCTTCCCATTATCTAAAAGCACCTTGGCACTTGAGATTTCTCCTAATGCACTTTCTGGTATGTGAGGGTGTCTAGGCAATCCTGTGCCTACAGCCTCTATACTGTATATTTGCAATGTGAGATCTAAGGCACTGCTGCCTCTAATTGCTAGTCTTATACGATTTGGTGATGCCACCACTGTGCTGCTCCTGTAGCTTTGCCATTAGCACGCAAAGTCTTGTCCCTACCAAGATGGAAAAGACAGTGCAGAACAAGGGATAGTAGATCAATAACACAGAAGGATCGGCTGCAGGGAGCGCACAGGCAATAATGTTGACTGGTTCTTTGCCTTCTGCCTGCCTGTTTTTATGGGCACAGCTTCCAGAGTTCATTTACGCTTATGCCACGTACACAAGGTTGTTTTTGGGATGAAATAAAATGACGTTTTAAACGTCATTTAAAATGATCATGTGTGGGCTTTATGTCGTTTTTTTGTCTTCTAAAAAACGTCCCAAAACAAAATCGAACATGCTTCAATTTTTTATGTCGTTTTTCAAAATGTAGTTTTTTGTGTCATAAAAAATGATCGTGTGTGGGCTAAAACGACGTTTAAAACAACGTTTTAAAACCCGCGCATGCTCAGAAGCAAGTTATGACGCGAGCTTGAATGGAACAGAGTGCCGTCGTAAGTGTTGTAGGTAACCGCGTTTTGCAAGAGCATTTTGAAAAAACTATGGTGTGTATGCAACTTCGTTTTTTAAAATGAAGTTTGAAAAACGTCGTTTTTTTTCATGAGAGAAAAAACAACGTTTTTTTTACAAGACAAAAAACAACCGTGTGTACGCGGCATAGGGCTTCTTCACACTAGCGAGTCTCCAAAGTTTTTCCACGATTTCCACTGCGACTTTGATCCAACTTTACCATCAATGGATCTAAGTCGCATCAAAAGTCGTACCAAAGTAGTGCAGGCACCTTTTCAAAGTCGCAGCGACTTGAACAGGTGCCATTATAAAAGAAGGGGGTGTAACTTGGATCGACAAATCGTACAAGTGTGAAATGGAGCCTAAGAACACTGATCCTTTTGTTTGTCATTTAACTAGAATCGTGGGCATTGCGTTGTCATTGTATTGCGTCTGATAGAAATGCAAAACTTTAGATAAATATTTGTGAAATAGATAGCTTGACCAAAAAGAAAAGGCTGGCAACCAAATTTTATAATTTACTTTCTTTTCTAGAGTATGAAGAAAGCGGATTGCTGGAAAATGATGACGTAAGCCTTAGAATTTTATATTTTGAAAGACATTCTGCAAACAAATATTTTATATAGATAAGTAACCAGTAAGTTTTAATCTGCACGAGTATTAAGCTAATTTTGCACACAAGGGAAATGTCTCATGAAACAACTGTCTGATAGAATATCTTCTGTATGGCGGCTCTCTAAATTAAAATACAAAGCGGCTTCAAAAACTCTGGAAAATTCTCTTGATTTCCCAGGCCTTCCTCGCTACATTTGGGAACAATACTGACACGTTTCTTTTTATGAACTAGGGCTTCATTCTTAATATGCACTATACTATTGTATCTTGTGTCTAGGATCCTCAAGGGTAACTAGGTAGCAGAACGTAATCAATGACCCAGCAGACAAGGTAAAGGGGAACTCCATACAAAATAAAATACTGTGGTAGTGACTGTGTCATCAATCTCCAGGAAGAGGGTTCATAGGCAGGCCTAGACCAATCAAACTACTCCTCTCCACCACTGGCACACACATGACAGTAGTCATCTGTACAGTTGTCTTAAACTCTACAAACATTAACATATATCATATAAGTTCTTGTACCACCCTACAAGTGAGCATAGTGTGACAAATCACCTGCTGACAAGGAGGTTACACCTGTAAGGGAAAAGGCATGAGCTAGTATGCGGTGCATTCTAGCTCATTATGAAATACTTGCCTTGGAACTAGGCGTCGGTGTCCCTCCTGGTCCACGTCGAGGCAGCTGACATCTTTCCTCTGCGTGTCTTCTGGGCATCGCAGCTCCAGCGTTGTGAGTGGCTGGAGCCACGATGTCGTCACTCCCGCACAGACTTCTTTCCGGCAAGTAGGTAAAAGTTAAAAAAATAACTTTACAACCGCTTTAACTATTTTGTGGCCAGAAGACGTTATCGTATTTTCCGCTCTATAAGACGCACCTAGGTTTTAGAGGAGGAAAACGGGGGAAAAAAAATATTCTGCACAAAATGCTGCTGATTTGGAGCACAGGAGAGGATGCCCACATCCACAATATACTATAGTTTGTAACTTACACAACCAATCAAAGCTGAAGCCTAAAAATGGGCATCTATCAAGTGTGCCAGGCAGCAAACAAATATCACCCTGTCTCCAAATTCAGTCTATATACAATTCACAAAAAATATCACCATCTTATAACAAATTCACCATGCAGGCTGTGAGCACAGCACTGACAAAAAAAGACTTAGAAATTGACTGACTAGATTACCTGTCGTCATGTACACACATCGCATGGTCACTCTAGCAGATGACACGCTGGAGATGCCGGCCTCTTGTATCCCCCGCTCGATTGGCATCTGACATCACCGATTGAGCAGGTACGAAAAATCGTCACTGCACGTGCACCAGTAACATGAACCCCAGCCAGCCTACAGGACCCAGAAGGCATAGCGGGGAAAGGAAAGGTGCCCGATATTGTAACACGGTGGCGGCTGATCAGTATTCACTCCATAAGATGCACATGCATTTCACCTTCTTTTTTTGGGGGGGGGGGGGAGTGCATCTTATGGAGCGAAAAATACGGTAATTACTAGATGCCAAGGTCAGACTTAAAGTGGTTGCAAACCCTTGCATATATACCAAGTGAAGTCACTGGCATCAGGTGATGTACAGAGATTAAACATATTCTCCTGTTTATCTACTGTTGCTTTTACCTTCTATCCATTCAAAGTGCAGAATTTACTACATTGTATAATATATTGCTGCTTATCAGTGCCTACATGTGGTGACTGCATTCGTTTTCTTTATTTTTTTTTACCTGGTGTCCGGCCAGTATGCCTGTGATATTTCAACTTTCCTAACAGACCAAGCTGCCCAGCAAAAATGTCAGTTAGTTTTAAGACAAACCATTTAAAACTCTCAGGAGTAATTGCAATGGTTAGCTTTAATACCCTGTTTCCCCGAAAATAAGACCTAGCGTTATTTTCCAGGAGAGTTGCAATATAAGCCCTACCCCGAAAATAAGCCCTAGTTTAAAATGCTTGTAAAATCCTATAATCCACTCTATTACAGTATTACATAATGTACAATGTGTGTGTTTCTGTAATATAATTGCGGGGAAGAGAGCTCCGGCGGGTAACAGAAGTGCAGAGCGGCGCTATAACAAAGGTATTTGGCACAATTATATTATAGAAACACACACATTGTACATTATATAATACTGTAATAGAGTGGATTATAGGATTTTACAAGCATTTTAACTCAGTTCACACTGGGGATTCCTGACAGGCAGGGAGGGAGAGGGGGGGGAGAAGACGGCACATTACATGGTAAGACCTACCCCGAAAATAAGCCCTACTGTGTCTTTTGTTGCCAAAATTAATATAAGACCCAGGCTTATTTTCGGGGAAACACGGTATTATATAGAAGAAACCTTTATACCAGGGGTCTCCAAACATTTTAAACAAAGGGCCGGTTTATTGTCCTTAAGACTCTTGGAGGGCCGAACTTTGGCCAGCAGGAGTGGAAATTTTCCTGGCATCATTGTTAGTAAACATCTGGTATTAGGGGGAGGAATAGTGCCCTGTTGCTGGTATCATAGGGAGGAATGGTGCTCTATTAGTTGTGTCAGTGGGAGAAATGGTCCTCCATTGTCGGTGTCAGATGGCAGAATAGTGTCTCGTATCAGTGGGAGGGATAGTGCCCCAAGGGCCGGATAAAGGCAAGCAAAGGGCCACATCCGGCCCTCAGGCCGCAGTTTGGAGACCACTGCTTTATACCAAAAGGGGGTAAAAATAGTTTCTATAACTGCTTGAGAAATGTTAATTGATGTTTGGCTTAATTTGTTATCCAACTCCATCTTCATTTGTTTGTGCATCTAACACTAATTTCTCCACAGGTTGGTAATGCTGCTGTCCTAAGGTAAAAAATGGGGGGGGGGGGTGTAATGGCGCTTGCAAACATAGAAGTGAATAAATAATTATAAAAACAATACTAATAGTGAATAATCCAGAAATAGAATGTGAGTATATCCGTCCCCTGCTGAGGGTCTAAATATGTTCCACTCTGGGTCTTCAACCAAGAATACCACCCAGCTTCAATCACATAATGTGGAGGGTAATAAGAGTGAAATAATAATAAAGTCAGGTAAACAAACGTGCCAATGACAGCACAGTGTTGATGAGGTGAAAGAGTAAAATCACCATAAAGGAATTCCAGATAATAAAACCAATAATCAATCATTTAAACATAATTATGCAATGTGAAAATCCATAAAGTGCTTCATCCATTAAAAGTGCAATGTGCAATAATCAATGAAATAAATGGTGAATAAAAGTCCAAAAAAAACAACAAGCGGTTTTGTAGACAAGGTTTCTGAAAAAAAATTCAATAACCATGCAGGGGTGATCAGAACCCAATAAAAATATAGTTTCCTGAAGTGAGTGTCCCATATAATCCACCAAGGGATCAAACACAAATAAGTGTCATAAATAATCAAATATATATATATATATATATATATATATATATATATATATATATATATATATATATATATATATATATATATATATATATATATATATATATATTATATATATATGAAAAAATTTAATTAAAATAATATTAATAAACGTGTCCAGTGCACAATCGTGCAGAAGTGAAATTAAATCCAATCATAGATTTCTAAAGTGCATATGTGCTCCACTCAAAATGAAAAGTCCACAGGTAATTACTTCAGTGTATGATGATAAAACATGCACACGTGCTTGTGAACACAGACGCCCGGCTTTCCACAGTGTAAAGATGTTTTTACCAGCCCCTTACCTTGAAGAGGCTTTTTACAAGCCTATAAAAATGCTGCTCAATAACGTGTCCCACAGCCAGCCTGTTGATCCAATCCAGTAAGAAGGCTCACAGAGTCACAGCGATGGCTCTCAAAACAAAGCACAAGGAAGCCTCCATAGCATAGAATCATTTGACATTTTAATGAAGTAAAAACAAGTAACACTCAGACAGTGCTGTACAAACAGCGTGTGTAGTAGCATGTGTCTCCGCTCTGCGAACGCGAGCGGATGACGTCACCAGCAACCCTCCTCTTCCTCACGCGTATCGTGACAACCAACGTCACTTAATCATAGGTTGTCAAAATACGCGTGAGGAAGAGGAGGGTTGCTGGTGACGTCATCTGCTCGCGGCCGCAGAGCAGAGACGCATGCTACTACACACGCTGTTTGTACAGCACTGTCTGTGAGTGTTACTTGTTTTTACTTCATTAAAATGTCAAATGATTATATGCTATGGAGGCTTCCTTGTGCTTTGTTTTGAGAGCCATCGCTGTGACTCTGTGAGCCTTCTTACTGGATTGGATCAGCAGGCTGGCTGTGGGACACGTTATTGAGCAGCATTTTTATAGGCTTGTAAAAAGCCTCTTCAAGGTAAGGGGCTGGTAAAAACATCTTTACACTGTGGAAAGCCGGGCGTCTGTGTTCACAAGCACGTGTGCACGTTTTATCATACACTGAAGTAATTACCTGTGGACTTTTCATTTTGAGTGGAGCACCTATGCACTTTAGAAATCTATGATTGAATTTTATTTTTGGATTTTATTTCACTTCTGCACGATTGTGCACTGGACACGTTTATTAATATTATTTTAATTTAATTTTTTCATATATATATCTTTTATATATATATGTTCGATTATTTATGACACTTATTTGTGTTTGATCCCTTGGTGGATTATATGGGACACTCTCACTGCAGGAAACTATATTTTTATTGGTTCTGATCACCCCTGCATGGTTATTGAAATTGTTTTCAGGAACCTTGTCTACAAAACCGCTTGTTGTTTTTTTTGGACTTTTATTCACCATTTATTTCATTGATTATTGCACATTGCACTTTTAATGGATGAAGCACTTTACGGATTTTCACATTGCATAATTATGTTTAAATGATTGATTATTGGTTTTATTATCTGGAATTCCTTTATGGTGATTTTACTCTTTCACCTCATCAACACTGTGCTGTCATTGGCACATTTGTTTACCTGACTTTATTATTATTTCACTCTTATTACCCTCCACATTATGTGATTGATGCTGGGTGGTATTCTTGGTTAAAGACCCAGAGTGGAACATATTTAGACCCTCAGCAGGGGACGGATATACTCACATTCTATTTCTGGATTATTCACTATTGGTATTGTTTTTATAAATATTTATTCACTTCTATGTTTGCAAGCGCCATTACACCCCCCCCCCCCCCATTTTTTATCTGTTACCAGTGTGTGAGCACTACTAGTCGTGGCTGCTGCTTAGTTATTTTATTCATTTTTTAGTTTAGGTCTTTGTGCCCTTGTTAGGTTGGTTTGCGCATTAGTTCCCACCCATTTTCATGCTGTCCTAAGGTGACTTCATTGCTCCTCAGTAGAGTGGAGCCACTGTAATGCTGGCTGGGCACTTGTATATTTTCAAGCGAGAAATAACATATTAATAATTACTATTAATAAATAAATACATTCATATAAAACGTATTTTGTACATTCGATGACCGGACAAATGTCGATCAAAAATCTCGCATTCTTTTTACATTCGATTTTGGAATGAAAACCACATACACTGAAATTTGGCTGTTTGAGAAAATATTTCCATCCTAATCCTTTAAAATTTTCTCTTCACTGTGGTTGAAAAGGAATGTCAATTTTGATTCCACTAACAATAAGAAAATCAAACCAACCTTCTTAACCACTTGCTACCCACCCACAGTCAAATGACGGTGGAGCGGCTCCCATTCTGGGACGACGTCATATGACGGCTTTCAGTTTAGCCATCTAAATACCCCATATTTCCATCCCACACGTTCTTGGATAAAGCTCAAAAGGATTTGGGTGCTTCAGCAACGGCCAGCTGGGAACTGGTTCAAAAAGTCACAATGCAAATATTTGCCAGCACATCACAGATCGACAAGGTACTGATTTTTTTTTTTTTTTTTAATTGCATGATCACATCACAAAGTAGTCCAACGTTTCGAGCCACGCAGAGCCCACATCACATGCTTGACGTAGGGGCCTTTGCGCGCCTCCGAAACGTTGCACTACTTTGTGATGCGATCATGCAATAAAAAAATCTGTTTGGACGCCATCTTGTTGATCCGTGGTGTGCTGGCAAATATTTGCATTGTGCGCCCGTGTGGGCAAGCATCGATCGTGAATGTGCCGTGTTATTTGGGCACTGCGTGACCCTGATCTCGGCAAAGAGCTGCAGCTCTTTGCCCATGTAATCCGCTGTGTCCATTCACAGCCAATCACATGTAAACAAGGAAGTGCCATTTATTGCCTCTTCTCGCCCCACGCTGACAGTGTGAGGTGAGGAGAGCCGAACAGCGGCATCTCCTCAAAGGGAAGATGTGAAAATGTAATCAGGAGACTGATCATCAGTGCCCTGATTACAATGCAGCCCCAGCAGTGCCCATTAGTGAGGCCAATCTGTGCCCATTAGTGAGGTCAATCTGTGCCCAGCAGTTATGCCAATCAGTGCAGCCTATCAGTGCCCATTAGTGCAGCCTCATCAGCGCACATGGTGAAGGAGAAAAATTACTTATTTACAAAATTTTCTGACAGAAACGGAAATAAACATTTTTGGTATTCTTTTGTTTTCTTTAGTAAAAAAAAAAACAGCGGTGATTAAAGCAGTGTTCCGGCCAAAAAAAATTAAACCAGCAGCTACACATACTGCAGCTGCTGGCTTTTAATAAATGGACACTTGCCTGTCCTGGAGTCCAGCGATGTCGGGTGCTGATGCCGTCATTGCGGGTAAGGCTACCTGGCAGTGTAACCTTTCGGCTTCATGTCGGTAACCTTAATGTGCATGCGCGAGGTCCGCTCCTCTCTCCTACTGGTCCAGGGGAGGAGGAGGGAACCCCCGTGCTGACATCACGGGCCACGGACCGGACTCCCGGAAGTGGGAAAAGATACCTGTCTTTGACAAGTATTCTGTCCACCCTTCCCCCCGAAAAGGTGCCAATTGTGGCACCGGAGGGGGAGAGGAATCCGATGAGCTGAAGTTCCACTTTTGGGTGGAACTCTGCTTTAAATATTACCAAAAGAAAGCTCTATTTGTGTGAAGAAAATTATTACAAATTCATTTGGGTACAGTGTTGCGTGACAGCCCAATTGTCATTCAAAGTGTGACATTGCTGAAAGCCTGGGCAGGAAGAGGGTGAAAGTGCCCAGTATTGAAGTTGTTAAAGTGGAGGTTCACCCAAAAAGTAAATTTTTAACATTAGATTGAGGCTCATTTTGTCAAGGGGAATCGGGTGTTTTTTTTTTTCAAATCGAAGCAGTACTTACCGTTTTAGAGATAGATCTTCTCCGCCGCTTCCGGGTATGGGCTGACAGGTTTCCGACGGTCGCATACAGCGCGTCCCGATTTTCCGAAAGTAGCCGAACGTCGGTGCGCAGGCACTGTATAGAGCCGCACCGACGTTTGGCTTCTTTCGGCTACTCGTGGCGCGATGTATGCGACTATCGGAAGCCTGTCAATCAAATAGGAACGCCCAGTCCCGAAGACCATACCCGGAAGCGGCGGAGAAGATCTAATGTTAAAAATAGTTTTTCAGGGGGAACTCCCGCTTTAAACTGAAAATCCTCATACGAAAATCTATACATCTGTGGCCCACATTAGACGGGAAGGCCCGGATTCACAAAGCACTTACGCCGCGTAAGTGTAAATATGCACCGTCGTATCTATGCGCCGTGCCCATAAAACTAGATACGCCTGAAAATAGGCTTCATCCGACCGATGTAACTTGTCTACGCCGGCGTATCGTGGGCGCATATTTACGCTGGACGCATGTGGCGCTCCCATTGATTTTCTATTCAAATATGCAAATGAGGGAGATACAGTGATTCCCTCTCCCCCTCCCCCTCTTCTCTCCCCCCCCTCCTCCCCCCCCTCCCCCTCCCCCCTCTCTCTCTCTCTCTCTCTCTCTCTCTCTCTCTCTCTCTCTCTCTCTCTCTCTCTCTCTCTCTCTCTCTCTCTCTCTCTCTCTCTCTCTCTCTCTCTCTCTCTCTCTCTCTCTCTCTCTCTCTCTCTCTCTCCCTCCGTGTCCCCCCCCCCCCCCCCCCCCCCGTGTTTCTCTCTCCCTCCGTGCTCCTCCTCCACCCCCTGGAACTGTCAGGATGGAGAGTGGGGTAGGAGCCGGTTAATCCGGCTCCTTACTGCTCCGAATAGACAGTCAGTGGTCACTGACTCTGTCTATTCACATAACTGACACATTGTAAACTGTGATTACAATCTTTCAGTTTATGAATGAGGAGAAGCGGCTGTCTTCACTCCATTCATTTTCAGCGCAGCTGATGCTGCTGAGAAAGGGACTGGGGAACATGTGTCCCTAGTCCCTTTCTCTGTGTAAAAGGGGAGATGTCAGAGGTTTTCTTAAGACCCCTGATATCTCACCAAAGCCCCCCAACAGGGCTGAAAAAAATTAATAAAAAAAAAAGAATAAAAAAAATGATTGTATAAAAAAATAAAAAAAACACCCCCCCTTAAAAAAATAAAGCATTATAATAAAAAAATTCAAAACAAATTGTTAAAGATAAAAAAAATAACTTCTGACACATGTGCCGCTGTCACATGAGATTAAAAAAAAGTATCGGTACTTGTACTCGGTCTTAAAAAAGTGGTATCGGGACAACCCTAGTTACTAAGGACTATATATCCCATGATACCTTGCTGCCTGCAAGCAGCCATTCCTGTATTAGCCCCACTTCCACTCAGCACTTCTGTAGATCAGAAGGCAGGCTCTGTGAAATGTGGGCCAAATCTGGAAGTAGCTGAACGTGACCAGGAACGCCTCGACGTACGTTTCATCTATTGATATCGTCAGTAGCTGAACGTGACCAGGAACGCCTCGACGTACGTTTCATCTATTGATGTCGTCAGGACCTGACGACATCAATAGATGAAACGTACGTCGAGGCGTTCCTGGTCGCGTTCAGCTACTTCCAGATTTGTCACAGAAAGGCGGTGTAACGCACGTTACACCTACCCACGAGAGTGAGACACAGTGCAGCTGGTGCTCCACATCACATCTAGCTGTAACACGCTTGATTTCTTAGTGCCAAGATCTCGGCACTTGCACAAGTAAGCGGCCATTTTGCTTTTGTTTTTAATCTATTTTACAATAAATCGCAGAACTTCACTATGGTCCGTTTTTCTTCATTTTATTCATGGTAATTTCTTCTGTTGGAGTCCATTCCTGGCCAGTCACATCCAGGTACCAGTACAGACCTTAGGCCACCAACTGTACTAAAGCTCCACCTGATCCTTTTTTCAAACGAAGGGTCATGGTGGTCTGGTAAGTAGGCACTTACCTCTACCTTTCACCCAGGTGTCGCCAGTTTGATATCTGTTCCGTGGTGATGGTGTCTACTCTCAAGTCAACCATTTGATGCATGGGCTTACCAATGCATATCATTTAGTGACCATTGCTGCATTTTTTGGACCTGTTTGCACCTATTTTTTGATATTGTTATTATATAAGCACTTGCACTTTAAATTACTATTATATTGTTGACCTTATAGTTAATATATTGTTTCAAGCTAGAATTTGGAATTTATTTTATTTATCACCTACTATTAGCGCCCCCTTATTATTATACACCCCCCACATTGCTAAAGTTGTTTTCACACCACTTTAGGGGAACAGCTTCTTTAATATATTTATATTTTTATTACCATAGCGCGGAGTTCCCTATTTATTAATATAATAGAATTGTCTGGCTACTGGGGACACCACAATGCACTGTACAGTAGTAGTATTGACTATATACAGTAAGTTGTGTCCTCTTTCAAAGAGGCGGGAGAAACTTCCCTCTCCCGCGCCCAAACAAGCGTGTTGACACTCCTCTGCCATTCAGTAACCACCTTGTACTCAGGTTCAAGTGGTGTATGGCCTGCTGGCACTGCTCTGTTTGACAAATGTCAATTGCTCAATCAACTTTTGTCGAAGGAGTCTGTTGAAAAATTGTCTGCTAAACAGCACCTGCATCCAACCAGATGCAGGCACTGTTTGGGTATTTTAAAACAACTGCCAGTCAGGGGGGATTCATCCATCCATGCTATTGGCGTTGATGAAAGAACTTGTTAAATCCGTTCAGCTTGCAGGCTGAGTGAAATATTTCTATATGTGTATCTGCAGCTTTTTTCGAAGTGCATGGGGGGAATTGTATTTAGGAATGTTGTATCCGTTATTATTTTAGCATTTATTGCAATGGGAGAGTTGACTTTTTTTTTTTTTTTCTTCTCAAATTAGGCAACTGTGGACACGGCAAAAATTGCAGAAGCATGCAAACAAAAAGCTGATGTTGCGGGTGATGATTCCATCTTACAAACCAGGACTTATGACCTTTACATCACATATGACAAGTATTATCAAACACCAAGACTTTGGTTATTTGGTTACGATGAGGTATGTCTTGGGGAATTATGGCAGATGAAGTTACATTCTTAAAAGTTCCTACAGCAGGGTCCAATTGTGGCTGTTTTATTTGTGTATGCTTTTTTTGTATAATTTATAGTTTATATTTTTAGTATAAAATACATTGAGAAAAACAAAGATGAGACAATAAATGAAAGGAGGGGGGGGGGGGCATAGGCCACAAGTGCAAAAGGCCCTTTGATACATTCGGTAGCCAGCTTCATATGACTTCATCAATTTATACCCAAACTGAGGGGTGTGTATTTTCAAACCATTGTATCAAGCCAGGATTGCGTTCTCATGTATTAGAGACAGAACCGTGAGTGCTGTGTCTATTATGACTCAAAGCGAGATAAGGGGGGGGGGGGGTTAAGGAAAGGGGGAGAGGGAGCATAATTGCAGTTTTTGGTGCTTGTACCGTATTAGACGTATAATGTAACCACGTGGCCCATGTAGTGTAGAACTTGTCATGTCTGTCCTTACACTTTGCCATCCACTCCTCCGCTGCCATAATTGTGTTGACCAAACGTACCCAGTCGGGGTCACCCAGGAACATGGGCCGATTTCCAATGTATGGGAATCGGGCGGCGTTTAAAAGGTGCAGTAGAATCGATTTACGGTAGATGCTAAGAGGAGTGGATGGCATGTGAAGCAAGAACTGCAATGGGGATTCTTGCATGTCTATATCTAAAATAGCTTTTATCTGGGCCCTGCTGTCCTACCAGAAGGGCTCCCACCATATATGTAGGAAGGTGCCTCGAAGCCCACATCCCCTCCAGCAGGCATCAGAAGCTGTCTGATACATTTTGGCCAAGGTGACCGGAACCCTGTACCAGCGAGTCAGCAGTTTAAAGCCATTTTCTTGCATCTTTGTATCCACTGAACTCTTGTGGGTAAGATGATATAGATGACTCAATTGAGTCTCTGTAAATGTATGCCACATGTCTTTCTCCCATTCTCGTACGTATACTGGCTTACTCTGGGACTCCGCAGACTGCAACATCTCATAGAGCACAGAATTAGAGTGGGAAATAGGGTCTGCAGACATACACAGCCTTTTAAATGGGGTCAGGAAGGAGGGAGGTCAAATGGAATGAGTCAAACTTTGGATAAAGTTGTCTGTAGCGCCACTTGACCATCGGGAATCGGCCGAATTGGGAGCAAAGCCAGTCCAATGAGACTAGAGCTAGCTCATGCACAAACCTTCCACACTGTGTTTCCCCATCTCTTGCCCACATGTGGAAGTAGGAGAGGTGTTCCCCCAGACTGAATCAGGGGAAGCCCCCTAGGGGTGCAAGCGGGGGCACAGGCAGTAACAGCAGTCACGGCGCATTTAGTGTATCCCACAACCTCCGCACTAGACAGAGCCCGGCGACACAAAATCCAAAAGGCCTCGACAGTCCCGGGGGCGCCATGGAGCGTGGAACAAGTTACGGCTGGCTAAAAATTGTGTATGCTTTTTTTTTATTTATTATTTATTTAAAACCGCAGTTGTTATTTTTCTTACTGAACACTTGTTATGCTTTAATGATTTTCTGTCCACATAATACATATAGAGGAATTTTATGCAGTTTTCATACATTGAGTAGTAACATGAAACGGAGCTTCTTAATTGCTCCTTTTTTTACCGCAGGATAATCCTTTGTTTTCAAGGCTGTAGTTTGTCCTAATGGGAGTTTAATAAAATTCTGAAGTTTTCAGGTTAAAAACAATCACTTTTGTCCATTCTTCCTTCTCCACGGGTGGTCCATTGTAGCGCGGGGATCACTGTGTAATCCAAACCAGACTAAGGACGGCCATAGACATAGTGAATTTCTGAAATTTGCTTGATTCCCCTATCACAGTGTTGACAGGGAATCCCTCCCACTGAGCCATTGTGTTCTCCCGGGGCGGGGGAAGCTATCCCCACCAAGAATGTGGATTTGTGTGTTTACATACATAATTCCCCTTTCTGGCTCTCGCGCCCACGATCGCGGGTGGCCGGTGGCGATCACGCGCACCGTGTCCCCCTGCCATGCAGCGTGCATGCGCTTGCTTTGGCTCTTAAAGGAGCGCCTTATGGGTACAGCGTTTTGCGGGACAGAGCCCCATTGCTGCTGTATTTCTATAGGAGCTGGTCAGCAAGTGGTTCATTTAGAGAGTCGGTTCACAGCTAACCCTCTACTACACGAGACATATGTTACTGTGACACTGGCCTTGTAGCCTCCTGGGATGTGTGACATTTATCCCAGGAGGCTTCGGGTGGAAGAGGCAGGAGGACAATACCATCCTTGCCTAAGTGAGGAACGAGGAAGTGGGAGCAGGTACCAGCAAAAAAAAAAATACTTTTTTTTTTTTTTATATGGTCTGTTCTATGTAGTACAGATAGTCACACTTCGTACTTATACACCCCTCCTTCTCCCCATTTGTTTGTGTGAGTTGAGGGGCTTTTTAGTTTTATATGTACAGTGGAAATAAAAAAAAGTCTGCACACCTCTGTTAAAATGCCAGTTTTCTGTGATGTAAAAAAAAATGAGACAAAGGTAAATCATATTTTTCCACCTTTTTTTTTTTTTTTTTTATTAATTGTTTTTTTATTTGATTTTAAAATGACTTAGTACAGCAGGCACATATTACATCAGGTAACAGTGTTACACCATATAAGAGTACATACAATACGGAGGGGCCAAGAGAAAAAACAAAAAAAAGAAAAACAGAATAAGGGAAACAGCATCTACATCCAATACTGCCCGCACTCCTATCATAATTACCCTTGGGTACCTGTTGCCTGCTATATCTCCTAGCCATGCATCTATTCTTGCCCCTTCCCCCCACCTACCCCTACCTAAGGAAGCGTATTGGCCCTTTAAAAGATCTGCTGTGTAGGACAACAAGAGGAGATTGGAGGAGGCCCCTGCCCTTTTCTGTTAACCGAGTCCCCTTGTGTTAATATGAGAAGACAAGTTCCCCGGGGTGATTTGCCCTAACGGCGCTCCCGGCAATCCCACCCCGGCATCGGGGGAAAACAACCATCGATGCCGGGGGGGGCGGGGACTGATGGCATTCTAGAATCGTTTACGCGGGATCCCCTAAACTAGGTTTCCCGTCGTCCTCAACCATGGCCCCCAAATTCTTACAAATTTCTCATAGTTCCCCTGTCTGGTAAAGTATACTCTTTCATTTGAAATTGTTAATTTTATGGATGCTAGCCAGTTGACTACTGACGGGGGGGTCTGCGCCTGCCATTTTTGGGCTATCGTCTTACGTGCCTGGAAGAGGCATCTCAGTATAGCTTCCCCGCTGCCTTGAGGGACTCTTGTGTCTTCTATGCTCCCCAAGAGGCAGGTCCTAGCCACTGGATCAAGGGATGTTCCAAATGCCTTATTTATCCTCTCTACTATTTCCCTCCAGTAGCTATAGAGTTTGGGGCACTTCCAAACCATGTGTATTAAGTCCCCTTTATTTTTGCATCTCTGGCATTCGTTGTTTTGTCTCCACCCCATTTTAAACATTTTGTGCGGGGTAAAATATACCCTGTGTAGTAAGAACAGGTGGGAGAGTCTTTGCGCTGGGGCAATTGAGACCAATGCGCCTTGTTGAAGAATCCTATCCCACTGTTCGGGTGATATTATTCCCAAGTCTCTTTCCCACGCTGCTTTACTCTTGGCCGGTCCTGCTCTGCTTATCGCATTAGCACTCAAGCTATTGTATGTTAGTGCTATTAGGCCCTTGGCCGTACTTGCCTTGATTATCTTCAGAAGGACAGGGATCTGGGTCCATATAATTGGTTTGGAGATAAATTGTGCTTGAATAGCATGGCGGACCTGTAGGTATTTGTAGAATGTTTTGTTTGAGATATTAAATTGCCTAGTTAGGTCTAGAAAAGTTTTTAGGGTATTGCCCTCAAATATGTGCTTTAAGCGGGTTATGCCTTGTCTCTTCCACTCACTTGATTCTTCTATACTTGTTACTTCCTGCAGGTTATTATTTTTCCATAGAGGTGAGAATTCTGTTAGGCCAATGTACCCCAATAGGGTCTTTGTGGTGTGCCATACTTTGATAGCTAATTTTACTGTTAGATGTTTATCGGGGAAGAAATCTGCCTCTAGGGCTTCCACCAGCAGTTTGTGAGGATTGTTTGTCAACATCAAACGGCTGATGGAGCCATCTCTCTCAGCGGTTCCACACCCTGCCAGATGTTGCAATTGTGACGCAATAAAATATAGCTTCGGGTGTGGAACCGCCATGCCCCCTTCTTTTACTGGTAATTGGAGTGTTTGCAAGCTTATCCTAGCTTGGCCACCTCTCCATATAAGTTCTCTAAATAGTGATTCTACTTTCTTGAACCATGTAAATCCTAACCATAAAGGTGCATTGTGGAGGACGTATAATAATTGTGGCTGCCACAACATTTTTATTAGGTTGCATCGTCCTGCTACTGACAAGGGGAGTCTTTTCCAAATATCACATTGATTTTTCCACTTTAATAACAATGGGGCGAGATTTAAGTTTGCATATTGGGAAACGTCTTTCGTTATCCAAATCCCTAGGTATTTAAATTTTGTGACCACACTTAATCGGGAGGTACCTGGCAAGAGCTGGAAGTTGGCAGGATCATCCAGTGGTAGGAGGGCAGATTTTTCCCAGTTAATCGTCAAACCTGAGAAATTACCAAAGTCAACTACCAATTGCATCACTTTATCTAGAGTGTTTTCAACATCCCCTAGGAAGAACAAGATGTCATCTGCGAATAATGAAACCTTGTCTTCTCCTTGGTGTCTCCTGAACCCCATTATGTCTTCCCTCGCCCTGGTTGCTATTGCAAGTGGTTCCATAGCGAGGGCGAACAGAAGGGGGGACAGAGGACACCCCTGCCTCGTCCCTCGTTCCAACTGGAAAACTTCCGACGTCTCGTTGTTAATTTTAATTTTGGCTCTTGGCTCGCCGTACAGCAGTTTAACCCATCCTATGTAGCGGGGTCCAATACCAAATTTCTCTAATACTTCCCATAAGTAGCTCCATTCCAGGCTATCGAATGCCTTTGCGGCATCGAGAGATAGGACTGCTCTATGTCTTTCATTATCCGTTGGTATTTGTAAATTTAGAAACGTTCTTCTTGTGTTGGTAGATGTTGCCCTGCCTGGTATGAACCCTGACTGGTCTGGGTGAATGAGGCTACTAATGAATCTGTTTAGGCGTTTTGCTAGAATTTTAGCTAGGATCTTAACATCGGTGGTTAACAAAGAAATTGGGCGGTAAGATGAGGGCGTCAATTTTTCTTTCCCCTCCTTGTGAATTACTATAATCGTTGCTTCCGACATTGAACGGGGAAGTGTACCTCCATGTTCAGCCCACTCCAGAGCCTTTAACAGCTCTGGAAGCAAAATATCGCCAAATTTCTTGTATAACTCGATAGGTAACCCATCCGGGCCAGGGGATTTCTGGTTTGGCATCTCGGTTACAGTTTGTTGGATTTCGCCTAAGGTGATTGGTGCATCTAAGGCCTGTCTGCCCTCATCAGGCAACGTAGAAACTACTATATTCCGAAAGAACATTTGCATAGCTTCACTCCCAGCCCCCCCTTTAGATCTATACAGTTCCTTGTAATATTCGCAAAACGTTTGTAGAATCACTTGGCCATCCATAGAGATTTCGCCCGTTGTTGTCCTTATTGCTAGGATGTTTGACGGGGGGGAGTTAGTTCTGCTCAGGAGTGACAGGATCCTCCCTACCTTCTCTCCCTCGCCAAACTGGCACTGTCTTTGTAGAGTTCGTTTGTTCTCAGCACTTCTCAGAATGGCGGTTCTATACTCTAGTTGTTTTGTCAGCCATGCTTCCTGCATAGTTGGAGTGGGTTGTTCGATAAACCTCGATTCTGCCTGAGTGGTCTCACAGGCCAACCTACCCTCCTGCTCTCTCCCTTCTCTTTTTACCCTGGCAACCTGCTGAATTAGTAAGCCTCGCATAAAGGCTTTTAGAGAGTCCCAAACTATTCCCGTCGGTGCGGATCCTGTATTAATATGTACGTACTCTTTTAGTTTAGCCTCCAAAGATTCTACATCACCAATTAACTCCAGCCAACCTGGGTTAAATTTCCATTCTTTACAGGAGACTTTAACTCCAATCTTTATTATTAGCACCAGAGGGGAGTGGTCCGAGACCCCTCTGGGGCCATAATATATTCTCTTTACCCGTGGTATTACCTCCTCACTACCAACAGCCAAATCTATTCTGGAAAGTGTATGATGGGAGCTGGAGTAGCACGAGTATTGGCGGTCCAGGGGAAAATAAGTTCTCCATATATCTCTCATCCCTATTTCCTCCAAAAACCGAGCTAGGCGCCCCTCCCCAGTTTTTTTCCCAGGTGGAAATCTGTCCATGCTGCTATCCAAGACCTCATTGTAGTCCCCTACAGCTATGACAGGAACACCTGTTTTATCAAGTGTAAACTCAAGGAGCTTGTGTAACACATCTAGCTTAAATGGTGGGGGGATATACATATTCGCCAAAACATATGGGCTGTTCTCAATTAGGCAGGAAAGAAATATGTAACGACCCTGGTCATCTATCTGAGACTCGGTACAAGAGAACGTCACACCCCTCCCCACCAATATACTCACCCCCCTTGAGTAAGAGGAATGGACCGAATGGAACTGGGATTGAATTTTACGGCTATTCAGTAATGAAACTGAATCCTTGATCAAATGTGTTTCTTGTAAGCATATCATTCCCGGCGTACTATCTTCCGGGAGTGACATAACAGATGATCTCTTAATTGGGTCCCCCATTCCTCTTACATTCCAGGAGGTGATGGTCAGTAATCTATCCTGCATCTAGACGAGATGCCATAGTAATAAGGTACTCAACATTTATTTTACCGCCTAGGCAAGTGGCCATCCCACTCCTCTCTAGCCCACCCAACAGCACAGCTCCTAGTTCGAGCATCATACGCTTCCTGCCTCCTCCCTTTAACCTTTCCCATACCCTCCCTCCCCTCCCACCCACAAAGCCCCACCCTCCCCTCCCCCCCCATCCTCTTCCTACCCCGCCCTGCTGGGCACCCCTTTGGGACCTGTCTAGTGACCTCTCTACATTTCCTCTTACACATCCTACAGACTCACAAACACATGTCCCTCCTTCCCTCTCTCTCTCCCTCAAAAAAAAAAAAAATGGAATCAAAACAACCGGCACCCCAAAAAAAAAAAAAAAAATAAATAAAAAAATAAATAAATAAATAAATAAAAAAAAATAAAAAAATAAATAAATAAATAAATATATATATATAAAAAAATAAATGAATAAATAGGTAAATAATAATTTTACGGGGTAATAACCAAGCCACTCCCCCCCTTAACTATATAGTACCAACCCCCTGTATTAGATCCTCTTGGGACACAGCCCTAGGGGGGAAAAACCTTACATCATAAATATACTTACAGTACAAATGTGCTAATTGACTAGTTGCTAATTGTTTCTTACGTGTTACTCAACATTCCTTAGTGAAATTTTTGTGTACGTATCTCTATTTGTGACAAATATTGCCCCACATAAAAAAAGGAAAAAAAAAAAAAAAAAATTTTATCTTAAGAGCCCTAATACCGAGCTTCATAAATCACTATACACCGTAATAAAAAATGTGTTAATATATATAAAAAGGTACTTTTAACATGAGTGTCACCAGGTATCATTAAATACCTCCAAGGTGCAAGGGCAAAAAGCAAAAAAAAAAAAAAAAAAAAAAAAAAAGGGGGGGGGGGAAGAAGGTCCCCTCCCCCACCCCTTGTTAATACTACACCTCCCCTCCTCAAGCAATGGGAGGGTAGGATACCCAAGTGTGCATACTATAATTAATGTCAAAATTACCTCCCCCCTTTGTTTGTTAATCTCTTAATAATGCTAAATAAAATTGTCATTAGAGCCCTAATACCGAGCTTCATGAATCATTCTATACCGTGTCGGCCTAGTAAAACAAGTGTGAGTATGTGTATATATATATATATAAAAAAGAACTTTAACATAGGTGTCACCAGGCCACATTAAATGTCTCTAAGATACAGCAAAAAAAAAAAAAAAAAAAAATTTGCTTGATTCCCCCATCACAGTGTTGACAGGGAATCCCTCCCACTGAGCCATTGTGTTCTCCCGGGGCGGGGGAAGCTATCCCCACCAAGAATGTGGATTTGTGTGTTTACATACATAATTCCCCTTTCTGGCTCTCGCGCCCACGATCGCGGGTGGCCGGTGGCGATCACGCGCACCGTGTCTCCCTGCCATGCAGCGTGCATGCGCTTGCTTTGGCTCTTAAAGGAGCGCCTTATGGGTACAGCGTTTTGCGGGACAGAGCCCCATTGCTGCTGTATTTCTATAGGAGCTGGTCAGCAAGTGGTTCATTTAGAGAGTCGGTTCACAGCTAACCCTCTACTACACGAGACATATGTTACTGTGACACTGGCCTTGTAGCCTCCTGGGATGTGTGACATTTATCCCAGGAGGCTTCGGGTGGAAGAGGCAGGAGGACAATACCATCCTTGCCTAAGTGAGGAACGAGGAAGTGGGAGCAGGTACCAGCAAAAAAAAAATACTTTTTTTTTTTTGTATATGGTCTGTTCTATGTAGTACAGATAGTCACACTTCGTACTTATACACCCCTCCTTCTCCCCATTTGTTTGTGTGAGTTGAGGGGCTTTTTAGTTTTATATGTACAGTGGAAATAAAAAAAAGTCTGCACACCTCTGTTAAAATGCCAGTTTTCTGTGATGTAAAAAAAAATGAGACAAAGGTAAATCATATTTTTCCACCTTTTTTAATGTGACCTGTAAACTGTACAACTCAGTTAAACAACAAACTGCAATCTTTTAGGTGGAGAGAAGTAAAAATAAATAATATGGTTACATAAGTGTGCACACCCTTAAACTAATACAGGTGAGAATTTGATTATCGTGCAAAAGTTCATTTATTTCACTAATGCAACTTAAAAGGTGAAACTAATATATGAGATAGACTCATTACATGCAAAGCAAGATAGTTCAAGCCGTGATTTGCCATAATTGTGATGATTATGGCTTACATCTCATGAAAACCCCAAATCCACAATCTCAGAAAATTAGAATATTGCATGCAAGCAATAAAACAAGGATTGTACATAGAACAATATCGGATCTCCTGAAAAGTATAAGCATGCATATGTACTCAGTACTTGGTTTGGGCCCCTTTTACTGCCTCAATGCGGCGTGGCATGGAAGCTATCACCCTGTGGCACTGCTGAGGTGTTATGGAAGACCAGGATACTTCAATAGCGGCCTTCAGCTCTTCTGCATTGTTGGGTCTCATGTCTCTCATCTTTCTCTTTAAAATGCCCTACAGATTCTCTATGGGGTTCAGGTCAGGCGAGTTTGCTGGCAAATCAAGCACAGTAATCCCACGGTCACTTAACCAGGTTTTGGTGCTTTTGGCAGTGTGGGCAGGTGCCAAGTCCTGCTGGAAAATGAAGTCAGCATCCCTATAGAGCTCATTTGTGGAAGGAAGCATGAAGTGCTCCAAAATCTCCTGGCAAACGGCTGTGTTGACCCTGGACTTAATGAAGCACAGAGGACCAACACCAGCAGATGACATGGCTCCCCAAATCAACACAGACTGTGGAAACTTCACATCTTTCAGTGTGTGTGCCTCTCCATTCTTCCTCCATAGTCTGTCTGTCTTTTTTCGTTTATAGCGGAAAATTTTAAAACCGCAGAGGTGATCGTATACCACCAAAAGAAATCGCTATTTGTGGGAAGTAAATTATAAAAAATTTAGTTTGAGTGCAGTGTTGCATGACCATGCAATTGTCATTGAAAGTGCGACAGCGCTGAAGGCTAAAAATTGTCCTTGGCAGAAAGGGGAGATTGTGCCTGCTATTGGGAGGGCCATTTGAAGGAATTAGGGGGCCCCAAGCAAAATGGACATGGAGGCCCCCCCCCCTCTACCTTACCGCGTGGCAGGAGATTCAGTTTCCTGTTCCCGGCCAGACTGAAAGGAAGAGAGCACTCAGGCCAGACTGACAGGAGGAAGGATGAGGAGCTCGGCCATGCTACAGGGAAGGGGAACTGGGGAAGTAACGAGAGAGGCTGCAGAATTTATAGGAGGCGTGGCAAGAGTAGGGTGACCACATTTACAAACTGCCATTCATTCTGACCTGGCTGCTCCAAATTAATTTGCTCACCTTCTAGCTGGCTGCTGGAGTCTTGTCTTGTGTGTCGGTGAGCGGTTGATCAAGCGCCGGTCTATGATGTTCGTTCCCTCCCTGGTCTGGTCCAGCATGCTGCAGGCAGTTGGGTGGGTCTGCGAGTCGGCCCGGGCCGCGGAAGTGAGGAGAAGTCGGGCAATGTAGCTGGACTACGGAGTCGGGACGGGCACTGGCCAAGCAGCTGAGCAGTGAGCACTGGATCTGGATCTAAGCCACTAGCCAGCCAGCACTGCAGAAGGATGACGGTTACACACTCGCTGCTGCTCTCTCTGCTGCCGCGCAGATGGAGAAGGAGAGGAGGTGGGTCAGGTGGTTCTCGGAGGCTAGTGCAGGGCTGCACTGGGTAAAGGCAGCACCCTCTTTGTGACAGACTCTGCGTTCTGACATGTGACGTCACTCGTTGCTAGACACGAATCGGCCGCGGCCCTAGCAACCAGTGGATGTGTCTGTCCTAATTTCATTCCGGGACAACAAGGTGCCTGGGACACAGGAAAATTAATTGCGGGATAATCTCGGGCAGTCCAAAACACGTGGTCACCCTAGGCAAGGGCCCTGCTTGGGGGCCCCAGGCCAGCTCGGGGCCCCAAGCAAATGCTTGGTTTGCCTGTCCTGTTGCGACGGGCCTGGGTATTGGAGTGGTTAATCATCTTCTGGTGAAGCCATTCCTTTGTTGATTTGGATGAATGCTTTGAGTCGTTGTCATGCTGAAAGATGATGTTCCCCTTCATGTTCAACTTTCTAGCAGAAGCCTGAAGGTTTTGTGCCAATATTGACTGGTATTTGGAACTGTTCATATTTCCCTCTACCTTGACTAAGGCCCCTGTTCCAGCTGAAGTAAAACAGCCCCAAAGCATGGTGCTGCCACCACCATGCTTCACTTTGGGTATGGTGTTCTTTTGGTGATGTCCATTGTTGTTTTTGCATCAAACATATCTTTTGGAATTATGGCCAAAAAGTTCAACCTTGGTTTCATCAGACCATAACACACACATCCTGAAACCATGTTCTTCTATATCTATCTATCTATCTATCTATCTATCTATCTATCTATCTATCTATCTATCTATCTATCTATCTATCTATATATATATATATATATATATATATATATATATATACACATACACACACCACTGATTTGTGATGGCTTTAAGGATTCTTGGGGGGTTGTTAACATCTACATACTTTAGTTGTCATACATTATACAATTTTCTTCTTCAATTTCCTATACATTTACCTCCAACTATGTAGTGCAAGGGACCTGTCTGATTTCACTCACATTAAAAGTGTTTAGGTTTGATGTCATATTATATTTTGGTAAATCTAAATGAAATATAATAAAGTATGGCCAGCCTAACAACCACTAGGCCCTCTAATCCTTGAATGATTGCCATAGCTGTGGTCTGTTTCTCATTCGCTGTGTCCTGCTGGTGGTTTCCTCTTGCCCCTATGTCTGCCCGGGAGATGCCAGTGCTTCTGTTGTGCCAAGTTGTATTAACCACTTAAGCCCCGGACCATTATGCAGCTTAAAGACCAGGCCACTCTTTGCGATTCGGCACTGCGTCGTTTTAACTGACAATTGCGCGATCATGCGACGTGACTCCCAAACAAAATTGGCATCCTTTTTTTTTTTTTTTTTTTCACAAATGGAGCTTTCCTTTGGTGGTATTTGATCACCTCTGCAGTTTTTATTTTTTGCGCTATAAACAAAAATAGAGTGACAATTTTGAAAAAAATTCAATATTTTTAACTTTTTGCTATAATAAATATCCCCCAAAAATATAGAAAAAAATCATTTTTTTTCCTCAGTTTAGGCCGATACGTATTTTTCTACATATTTTTGGTAAAAAATCGCAATAAGCGTTTATTGACTGGTTTGCACAAGATTTATAGCGTCTACCAAATAGGGGATAGTTTTTTATCGTGACAGCGACATTATGACGGACACTTTTGACACCATTTTGGGACCATTGTAATTTTTCCAGCGAACAGTACTATAAAAATGCACTGGTTACTGTAAAAATGACACTGGCAGTGAAGGGGTTAACCAGGAGGGGGCTCTGTAGGGGTTAAGTGTGCCCTAATGTGTGATTCTTACTGTGGGGGTGTGTGGCTGGACGTGTGACGTCACTGATCATCGTTCCCTATGACAGGGAACAGACGATCAGTGACAGGCTCACTAGGAAGCATGGGGAGAGGTTTGTTTACACTTACCTCTCTCTGTGACCCAGTCGCGGGACACCAGCGGCGATCGGGTCCGCTGTTCCCGCGGGGACGGTCATGGAGAAGAGGACCGGGTCGCGAGCGCTCGCCTGGGATCTTAAAGGGTACGTACATGTACGCCCCTTGTGCCCAGTCGTGCCATTTTGTCGATTTAAGTTACTATTTATCAGCGCTTTGTTACATTACCGTTCTGTCCTGAGGAAGCAGGTTTTTCCATAAAACACATTGGGCCAGATCCTCAAAGAAGTTACGCTGGCTTATCTATTGATACGCCGCGTAACTTCTATTTTGCTCCGGCGTATCTTTGTTTTGTATCCACAAAACAAGATACGCCTGAAGCTGGGCTAGATCTGACTGGCGTACGTCTTAGTACGCTATCGGATCTAAGGTGCATATTTACGCTGGCCGCTAGGTGGCGCTTCCGTCGAATTCCGCGTTGAGTATGCAAATTAGGTAGATGCACGAATCCACAAACGTACGTCCGTCCGGCGCATTTTTTTACGTCTCCGTAAGGCTTTTTTCGGCGTAAAGTTACCCCTGCTATATGAGGCGTACTCAATGTTAAGTATGGACGTCGTTCGCGCGTCAAATTTTGAAGATTTTACGTCGTTTACGTACGTCGTTCGCGAATAGGGCTTTGCTTAGAATGACGTTCACGTCGTAAGCATTGGCTTGTTGCGGGTTAATTTCGAGCATACGCACTGGGATACCCCCACGGACGGCGCATGCGCCGTTAAAAAAAAAACGTCATTTACGTCGGGTCAAGACGTATTGACATAAAACACGCCCCCATCACATCCATTTGAATTGCGCGCCCTTACGCCGACGAAGTTGCACTACACCGCCATAACTTACGGCGCAAATTCTTTCAGGATAAGGAAAATACACTGTAAGTTACGTCGGCGTAGTGTATCAGATATACGCTACGCCGGATTGAACAATGCGCCACGCTACGTGGATCTGGCCCCTTGCTTTTAGGGTCTTTCATGATCCAAATGGTTTAAAAAAGTACGTTGTAATAAAACTGCATGAATTATTTTTTTTTTTTTTTATTATTTCTCTGTGGTAATCTCGGCGTGTACCTGTAATTTTTGACGAAAAATAGGGGTTTGTTTTGTAACCTGAGTAGTATACTCTGTACACAGAACTTTTTCAGCAACAGTTCATGAAATGGTTATGCAGAACTTAAAGAGGAACTGCAGTCTGCTCACAAAATTTTGTAATACATTTTTTTTTTTGCCATTCTGAAGCTTCCCTCCAACCACTTTGCATATTTTATATATACTGTGATTCTGTACTTGCCACATATGCACTGAAATCTCCCTCCATTAAGTCTGGCTGCAATCGTTTTAACTGTGGGCAGCTGAAGCTGCTGCCTGATCACTTCCTGGATATACACACACACACACACACAGGCACAGCTCCAGCTCTGCAGCTCTCATTGGCCCTCTTATGACTCACCCCCCTTTCTGGCAAACTCACAAGAGTGAGAGAGAAAGAGAGAACTGTGCATGATGTCATAAGCCTAGGCCTTTTACCAGACAAGAAACAGAAAGTGGACCGTATAAGGTGGCAGAATTTTTTTTTTTTTTTTTACTATCCAAAGTTAAATCAACAAGGGCAGAAGATTTCAGCTTTTTTTGTATTCTTTTCAAACATCCTTATAGTATTACAATTACAAGTCAAATGTTAGCATTTAATGAACTATTGGTACATATGAATGCTATAATATGTTTCTTAAAGTGGTAGTTAACCCACTTTGCCAACTTTACACAAACCTCCCCCTTCCCTAATGACGACTGCTCCTGTCTCTGTGCTTTATAAAAAAAAAAAGCCTTATTTACGTATTTCAGTGTTTTTCCACAATCGCATGACCCGCCAGCTCTCACCTCTGCCCGCCTGACAGATGCAGCGGGGCGTGGCCGAGATTCCCCCACTGAAGTCAGCCAGGACAAAAGGAGGAGGGAGAGCCGGCTGGGAGACGCTCTGATATTCGGTAAATAAGGCATTTTTTTTAAATAAAAAACAGACAGGAGCAGCTGTCATTATGAAAGAATGAGGAATGTGTAAGATTTTGAGTGTTATGCGAGCAACAGGAGTTGCGGGGGCGGGCACTGTACCAGGATCCGACAGGCAGGGAGGGAGGGGGACGAGAGCACAGAGGAGGACAGGAAAGCTGCGGATGACGGAGGAATGTAAACTGACCTTGGTGTTAGGACTCGGCATATGAATCTGAACCTCATGTGAGGGACATGTTTACCCGTATGGGGGATGCACAGGTGTTCTGTACATCACTGGGCAGGCTTTCGCATTGCTGTAAATTGGGATATAGCCGCTGCACAAACAGTCGCTACTCCTAATGAAATATCCATGCAGATGAGCGGCCCCTGAACACCTGTGCATCCCAGTGTGGGTAAAAATGCCCCCTGTGAATGAGACCTTATTCACGAACTTGATGAACATGGAAACTTTGGAACATGTTAGGATCCTTCCTCAAATCTTTTACAATAGTTTCTTTCTGAACTACAAGTGGAGGTTCACCCGGAAATGTTAATTTTTAACATTAGTTTTGAGGCTTGTTTTGTCAAGTGGAATCGGGTAGTTTTTTTTAAAAACGAAGCAGTACTTATCGTTTTAGAGAGCGATCTTCTCCGCCGCTTCAGGGTATGGGCTGCAAGACTGGGCGTTCCTATTTGATTGACAGGCTTCCGACGGTCGCATCTATCGCGTCACGATTTTCCGAAAGTAGCCGAACGGCGGTGCGCAGGCGCCGTATAGAGCCGCACCGACTTTTGGCTACTCGTGACGCGATGTATGCGACCGTCGGAAGACTGTCAATCAAATAGGAACGCCCAGTCCCAAAGACCATACCCGGAAGCGGCGGAGAAGATCGCTCTCTAAAACGGTAAGTACTGCTTTGTTTTTAAAAAAAATACCCGATTCCCCTTGACAAAATGAGCATCAATCTAATGTTAAAAAAAAAATTTCGGGTGAACTCCCGCTTTAAAGGATAAGTTCACCTTTGGAACATGTTGCATGTTCCATGCTTTTTTAGGGTGTAACATGTTCCAGGATCTGCACCTTCTCCCCGACACCCACTGTCACAATTTGAAAAAAGCGCAGCTGTTAGGGGATCCGCCCACACGACTGTGTCATTCATTTATATTTTCCTGATAAGTACTGTCATCCATTGTAGCTGACGGTTTGTAGTTCTCAATGAAGTATGTGGGTGGCGGTGAGGTTCCGTGTAGTGCATTGGTTATCCTACTCTCAAGTAACGGCCTTCGCATATTCGAGGTATGGTTATCCTGAGAGTTTGCGGGAGCTGGAGTTGTTGTTTTTTTCCGAAGGGTGAACTTGGTCTTTAAGCTAGTCACTTCAATACCAGATTTTCTGCATTAATCGATGAATAACCTGGTAACAGATTCTTCTATTGCTAAGAAAGGAAGAATGATTTCAGTTCACTAGATATTTTACAGGGATTTAGGAGGTCATAAAAAACATACCTTGATTTAATTAGGGACAGTGCACATGTCTAATTCTCTGCTATATGGTGTGTGTATAATATATGCAGTTGCAGAGCATTGAGGAGCTGGATATGAAGGTATTTTAAAGTGAACCTGAACCAGTCTTAAAGGGGTTTTCCACCTTTTTTTAAGTTTATTAAAAGTCAGCAGCTACAAAAAGTGTAGCTGCTGGCTTTTAATAAACTGACACTTACCGGCTCCAGCGACGCGCCGGCCGGGGCTCCACTCCTCGCCCCCCCTCGCCGGCCGGCGTCTTCATTCTTAGTGTGGGCACCCGGCAGTGACAGCTTTCGGCTTCACGGCCGGGCACCCACTGCGCATGCGCGAGCGGCGCGGCGCCGTCCGATTGGACAGGCGCTCGCCTACAGGGAGGGGCTGTGAAAAGGCGATTAAGCTAATCGCCTTTCCAGCCCCTCGGCGGAAGGAGGAAGTGGGACAGGAAGTCCCCTTCTCCTGAAGCCCCCACTCCCCCCCCAAAAAAATGACATGCCAAATGTGGCATGTAAGGGGGTGAGGAGTGGGTTAAGCAGAGGTCCATTTTTAGGTGGAACTCCTCTTTAAACATTTCTGAAGTAACCTAGCCACAATGCACACACTGAGGTCTATGCGAGCACCTGTAATAGACTTTAACTGGTCCCTGTGGAGCCCTCTTGGATGCTAGGTCCACACCATATCCACTAATCGGGATAAAGCTCATTAGACTGAAATGTTTGGGGTGGGGGGGTACACTTAAATTATGAAAGGGAGCCATTTCTAATTTAGATAATTGAAAGTGTTGTAAAGGTAGAACATTTTTTTTACCTTGATGCAGGTATAAGGTAATATTAAAAAAAACTTCTGCATGCAGCTCCCCAAGTTTTAGGCCAGGTTCACATTAATTCAAATATTTATTCCTGTATGGTAAAATGTTACTTTATTGTAGAAATGTGGATTCCTTTTAACCCCTCAGTAAGATATGTGTGTCTGTGTTTCTTATTACTACATATGTTGCATAATAAAAGTTTGCTCAAGGTCAGATTGGTAACTAAATTGCAATAGACCACAATACTTGTGAAACGAAAAACAGCAGTAGAGATTCGCGTTTTCTTAAAATTTAAAAAGCATACCAGTGAGCAGGGTCCATGCCAGTTGTGCTCTTTAAGGGCTTGTTGGCCAACTTTTATTAAAGAAAAAAAAATGTCCATCCAGAATTTCCACGCAGGGGGTTTCAGGTTGCTACAGTAGTAAAATAATAATCAAAGGAAAATGCCGAGCCACCTGGCTCGCTTGAGAAATGCTGCCGCCTAGGCTTTACACTTCAGCCCTCTTGGCCATACAACAGCTTTCGTGCTGCTCAGCCCATAGCCTTGGGCCCTCTGACTACACCATGCAGACATGTATGCTTCTCCCTTGCTTGCCTGGACTCCTTGGGAGGGTGGAGCCCAGAACCCTATTCCTGACTCCGCTATGAGCCCAGGACCCACCTGCTCAATCAACCAGCCAGACTCCCCGGCTGTTTCCAAATCCCGGTCCCAGGATTAGAGATTCCATCCCACCCATATCGCTATGGAATCTCCGGGCTCCAGGTCCCCAAGTGGATTTTACAAACTTTGGAGGAAACCGATCAGATTCCTCCACATTAAATAACCTTGGAGCCCCTCAACCTGCCTATTTGAGAATCCTGGGCAACCATTACCAGGACAGGGAACTGTACTGTCACAATAAAATGTGTATGTATGTATGTGTGTATAATATATATATATATATATATGTGTGTGTGTGTGTGTGTGTGTATATATAGATAGATAGATAGATAGATAGATAGATAGATAGATATATATAGATATATAATTATATGTGTGTGTGTGTGTGTGTGTGTATATATATATGTATATAATATATACACAGACACAGTATCTCACAAAAGTGAGTACATCCCTTTGCATTTTTGTAAATATTTTATTATACCTTTTCATATGCCATCACTGAAGAAATGACACTTTGCTACAATGTAAAGTAGTGAGTGTACAGCTGGTATAACAGTGTAAATTTGCTGTCTCCTCAAAATAACTCAACACACAGTCATTAATGTCTAAACCGCTGGCAACAAAAGTGAGTACATGTCATGTTGGTGTCATGTGACTCATTAGTGTTTTAAGGTCTCCGCTGTGAATGGGGGACAGGTGTGTTAAATTTGGTGTTATTTCTCTCATACTGGTCACTGGAAGTTCAACATGACACCTTTATGGCAAAGAACTCAGAAGATCTGAAAAAAAAATGTTGCTCTACATAAAGATGGCCTAGGCTATAAGAAGATTGCCAAGACCCTGAAACTGAGCTGCAGCGCGATGGCCAAGACCACATGCTCAGCGTCATATGCAGGTTTTTTTTGGGGGGGGGGGGATAGACGTATGAGTTCTGCCAGCATTGCTACAGATGTTGAAGGGGTGGGGGGGTCAGCCTGTCAGTGCTCAGACCATATGCCGAACACTGCATTAAATTGGTCTGCGTGGCTGTTGTCCCAGAAAGAAGCCTCTTCTTAAGATGATGCACAAGAAAGCCTGCAAACAGTTTGCTGAAGACAAGCAGACTAAGGATATGGATTACTGGAACCATGTCCTGTGGTCTGATGAGACCACAATAAAATGATTTGGTTCAGATGGGGTCAAGCGTGTGTCGCAGCAACCAGGTTAGGAGTACAAAGACAAGTGTGTCTTGCCTACAGTCAAGCATGGTGGTTGGGAGTGTCATGGTCTGGGGCTGCATGGGTGTTTCCGGCACTGGGGAGCTACGGTTCATTGAGGGAACCATGAATGCCAACATGTACTGTGACATAGGGAAGCAGCGCATGATCCCCTCCCTTCGGAGACTGGGCCGCAGGGCAGTTTTCCAACAAAACAACCCCAAACACACCTCCAAGAAGACCACTGCCTTGCTAAAGAAGCTGAGGGTAAATGTGTTGTACTGGCCAAGCATGTCTCCAGACATAAACCACATGGAGCATCTGTGGGACATTCTCAAACGGAAGGTTGAGGAGCGCAAGGTCTCTAATATCCACCAGCTCTGTGACGTCGTCATAGAGGAGTGGAAGAGGACTCCAGTGGCAACCTGTGAAGCTCTGGTGAACTCCATGCCCTAGAGGGTTAAGGCACTGCTGGAAATTAATTGTGGCCACACAATATATTGACACTTTGGGCCCAATTTGGATATTTTCACTTAGGGGTGTACTTGCTTTTGTTGTCAGCGGTTTAGACATTAATGGCTGTGTGTTGAGTTATTTTGTTAGGGGACAGCAAATGTACACTGTTATACAAGCTGTACACCCACTACTTTACATTGTAGCAAAGTCTAATTTCTTTAGTGCTGTCTCATGAAAAGATACAATAAAATATTTACAAAAATGTCAGGGATGTACTCACTTTTTGATGGAATTTTTATTGTGGCTATACCATGCTAACAGTGTTTTTCAAAATTCTATTCAACAAAAAAAAATGTTATGTTACTTTCCAGATGTTTTGTATTGGGTTTGGATCAGGACTGGGCTGGCCATTTTATCATGTCAACGTTTTCAACTTTAAGGAACTGCTTTACCCATTTTGCTGTGTGATGGGGGGCATTGTCGTGCACCAAAATTGCTGGCTGATTGGGTAATGAACGCGGGGAAGGAATCGCATGTTGTCGAAGAAAGTTCTGATAAACATTTACATTCACTCTGCCATGTAGTTGTTTAAGAGGCCCAGCTTCTGCTTCAACAAACAAACATCAAACCATGACACTTCCCTTCCACCTTTCACTGACTTCTTTACACAGTTTGGGGTTAGTCTTTCCCCATTTTGACAATGAACATAATCCCATCCAACCCAAATAAATTTAAACCTGCTTTCATCATTAAGTGAATTTTGGACCAGTTCTCCTCTGTCCACACAACATGCTCCTCAGCAAAGATTAGGCTAGCCTTTTGATTCTTTCTGCTAATGAGCAGTTTGGTCACTGCAGAGTGGGCTTTCAGTCCAAATTCTCTTAAATGGCGAGACACTGTATGATGAGACAGATCCTTTACTCTGCTTGCCATTTCAGTGCTGAACAATCGCAGCTGCAGTGTTGAACCAATTGCCCATTGAGATTCTCCGCATTATCCTGTCCTCTCTTGCGTTTGTCTTTCATGGACGACCAGCCTTCTTGGGGGAAGCCAGTCCCACTGCTCCAGGTGAGGCGGTGTTCTGACAATATGGTTCCACTATCGGATAGGTTTCCGACCTCGACTGCACATGCGCAGTCAGAGGTTACGTAAATCTCTGAGGCCGAACAGCAGTTTGTCCGCTGTAAATGGAGCATGCGCAATGAACACTGCGCTCGCTCCCAACCCGATTCTTGGGGGTGGTTCTACACGCTCGCTCTATACAGCAAGGGGCAGTGGTTATACACGGCCCCTCCGCTCAATGGCCAGTGCTTTTGTCAAAGGGGCGGATGTCATATTAACCGCTTAACGACCGCCGCATGTATATGTACGTCCACAGAATGGCACGTACAGGCAGATGGGCGTCCCTGCCTTTCCGCGGGTCACGTCTGATTGGGACACCCCCCCCCCCCCCCCCCGGTACATGTGGCGGTCGGAAATCGTCGGGGAGCGATCCGGGATGAGGGCGCGGCTATTCCTTTCTAGCCGCCCCCTCGCGATCGCTCCCCGGAGCTGAAGAACGGGGAGAGCTGTATGTAAACACGTCTACCCCGTGCTTTACTGTGGTGGCTGCATCGATCGTGTCATCTCTTTTATAGGGAGACGCAATCGATGACGTCAGTCCTACAGCCACACCCCCCTACAGTTGTAAACACACACTAGGTGAAGCATAACTCCTTCAGCGCCCCCTGTGGTTAACTCCCAAACTGTAACTGTCATTTTCACAATAAACAATGCAATTTAAATGCATGGTTTGCTGTGAAAATTACAATGGTCCCAAAAATGTGTCAAAATTGTCCGAAGTGTCCGCCATAATGTCGCAGTCACGAAAAAAATCGCTGATCGCCACCATTAGTAGTAAAAAAAAATAGTAAAAATGCAATTAAACTATCCCCTATTTTGTAAACGCTATAAATTTTGCGCAAACTAATCGATAAACGCTTAGAATACGTATCGGCCTAAACTGAGGGGAAAAAAAATGTATATATGTTTTTGGTGGGATATTTATTATAGCAAAAAGTAAAAAATATTGCATTTTTTTTCAAAATTGTCGCTCTATTTTTGTTTATAGCGCAAAAAATTAAAACCGCAGAGGTAATCAAATACCACCAAAAGAAAGCTCTATTTGTGGAGGAAAAAGGACGTCAATTTTGTTTGGGAGCCACGTCGCACGACCGCGCAATTGTCTGTTAAAGCGATGCAGTGCCGAATCGCAAAACCTGGCCTGGGCATTTAGCTGCCTAAAGGTCCGGGGCTTAAGTGGTTAAGCAGTGTTTTTTGGGGCCATGGCTTTATCAAATAACTGGGGGCGTGTATAACCACTGGCCCTTGATGTATAGAGTGAGCTGAGGGGGCGTGTATAACCAGCGCCAAGCATTGGGTCGGGAGCGAGCGCAGTGTTCATTGCGCATGCTCCGTTTACAGCTGACAAACAGCTCCTTCGGTGTCGGAGATTTCCATAGCCTCCAACTACGCCTGCGCAGTAGAGGTTAGAACCTATCCGATGGGGGGGAACCATTTTGACAAGACACCAGCAATGTTGCAATCCTAGTAAGCAAATCCGTAGAGTACACCTTTTCCTCCTCTGTCTGTATGCCATTGTGCTATGCTTTTATTGATCTTCCTTCTTAAATTCAATTTGCATAGTTTGTGAGAGTGCAGCCATCCGTTTTTTTTTTGTTTTGTTTTTTTTTCCCCGCTTATCCAGCCTTCTTGGGGTTCTTGAATGAGTTGTAAAGATGCAATATTCTAGAAATCACAGATTTGGAACGTCAAACTTCTCTTGCTATGGCTGAAAGGGTTATCCCTTTGCCCTTTATCTTGACAACCTGCTGTTGGAGGGTTTCAATCACATTAGAATGGCTCACCATCTTGCAAAGTCAGTGAAAGGCTGCCAGTTAAATGGGGGTTGTCAGATAATTAAAGAAATTGGCACAAGGTGCCAGATTAACACCAATAATTGGGAGGTATCTGAAAGTGTTCTCTAATTTTGACCAATGTTCTTTTTAAGATCTCATTGAAGTGTTGTTTTTTTTATTCTTTTATTTTAATATATGCAACTCATGAAATAATGCTTTTCAGAACTGCTCTTTTACTCCTGTTTAGATCATTTCAAAAAAGGACTAAGCAGTGACCTTGACTTTTTTTATAATTGTAGGTTGCTCTCAAAATTAGATCTGCAGTGTATGTGTGTTATTGTTTGTACCCATAGTAGGGCCCAGATACAATAGTGCGTGTTTTGCCTGACACTGACCTAGATCAAATGCTGATGTAGCTATTTTATCTTTTTATTTTATTTTTATTTTTACAATATTTATTTTTCTCCCTTTTAAGAGGAGGCGGGGAAAAAACCTCAGGGATGAGCTATATACTGTATTTGCTGGCGTATAAGACTACCTTTTACACTTAAAAAAAGCAGGGGTCGTCTTATACGCTGGGTCAGCTGCTCGGATGCCTGCTGGATGTGCAGTAATACTGTATGTAGCTTTGGCTACATACAGTATATACCGCTTAGCCAATCCTGGTGAGCGATGCATTCAAATGAATACAGAGCCTGCTCGGATTGGAGTAACAACCTCTGCCAATCCGAGCAGGCTACATACGGTAGCCTGCTTGGATTGGCTTTGAGAGTCAGACAGGCGTGGCCTGATGTTACAGCCTCTGCCAATCCAAGCAGGCTTTGTATTCATTAATAGAATACATTGCTCGCCGTGATTGGCTCCAGCTCCAGCAAGAAGAAGAATATGGCTCCAGAAGGAAGAAATATGAAGCCTCTGAAGGGGGGTCGTCTTATACAGTGAGTACAGGCAAAAAAATCGTAAAAAAAAAAGTAAAAAATTAGGTGGTCGTCTTATACACCCAGTCCCCTTATACACCGGCAAATATGGTAGTCACTGATCATTGTGGTAGCCAATCAGGGACTGTCAAAGTTATTAGGTGATTGGGAACCAGGTCTCCCAGTTTTCAAACGTTGGTAGGAGACCCAGAGCTCTCGGTGAGACCTTGAACCCTGTGCTGGAAGGGCGCTGGGCAGTGCACTCCCAGCACAAACACAGAAGCACATATATGCTTCCCCACGGATAAAGACCCCCTTCCATGAGGCCGCTAACGTGTGTGCTCATCGGGAAGGAGTTAACAGCGTACACATTGTAGTAATCCACAATTGTGTTGCTCTTGGTATAGAACCCTTGGATCTTTCAGTTGGTGAAGTATTCTACTGATTCAATCTTGGTTATTTAAGCAAGGTCCTCAGTTCAGCAGATTCAATTCTTGAAGTGCACTTGACTGCAGCCGAACATCACCAGAAGGTGGTAGCTGGATAAATGGAGCAATTTCAAGTACTCTCATCCACTGAATGATCAAAGGGTGCAGTCTGAAAATGGTAGGATCCTAGATGATGACAACATTGTATTATGTTTAATCCTTCAATCTCTGGAAGCTTTATAGGATTTTATTTAAAAGTTTTATGAGGGGTATATTGCACATCTGAGTACTGTGTTCTTCATACATAGCCATATGGACTTCATGTTTGGACTTCAAGTATAATGCCCTGTACACACCCTCTGGATTTCCGACGGGAAAAAGTCAGTTGGGAATCCTGACGGGGGAAAAAAGAGAGCTGGTTCTCTTTTTTGACCGGCATGTTTGGCAGTTTTCCCGTTGGAAAAACTGCGAGGGAGCATACACACGGCCGGGATTCCCAGCCAAAAGCTCTTCTCGCAGTTTTCCTGTTGCAAAACCCGGTCGTGTGTACAGGGCATAAGACTTAGTTGTTGTCAGACTTTGCTATCGTAGGCTATCATAGGCTTGGCTTATAACTAATGCTCCAATTTCAACTCTTGGGCCTTGCATGATTGTCTTATTCATTTTTAATTCTTTTTTTTTTCCCCTCTAACATTCTCTTACATATTCATTATTATTTGTGGGAATAGAAGGATATATATATTTATGTATGTATGTATGTATGTATGTGCAAAAGCTTTTTCTTGTTGAGGTTAGATTTCTGAGTTTCTTTAAATAACAATTTGCAATTTTACTAACCAAATGTTGTTGCATTTTTCTTTTTTAAGCAACGTAAACCATTGACCGTAGAACACATGTATGAAGATATTAGCCAAGACCATGTGAAGAAAACTGTGACCATTGAGAACCACCCTAACCTCCCACCTCCACCAATGTGTTCTGTACACCCATGCAGGTATTTATTTCTTGTTGTGTTTCAGCCTCTAGTGGATATTGGTTGTAGGTGAACAAAGTATATTTATAATGCAGTGAATGTGACATTCACTGCAGGTGTATCTTCCTGATGCATTTGTTATCCGTTAGTGATTGAATCACCTGCAGTTAATGTTTGCAGAGACACATTCGCTGCCTTATAAATATGCTTTTAGTAGTCTTTTAAACCCTCTTAGTTCATCAAATGCCTCTCTAGATTGGCAAGGGGTTAGAACCACTGGCAGATTTATATTACTGTCTGGTCCACGCTGGAGAGATTCAGTGCCTCTTTTTGTCCTGGAGACCATCGTTTCTACGGTTGAAATTTAGGGAAAATCTAAAGTTTTTGGGTTGCAACTGAAACGGGAATAAAGACCAAATCTTGTTTTGGGGGCAACTGTCTAAAATAAGATTTCCCTTAGGAGAGAACTTCTCGCTTCCTGTTTTTACCTTTAATTGGAGTGGAGGAAAATCTGAATGGGATACAGACCGCAGAAAAAAATGAATACTTAACTGGGGACTTAGCCATTCCTTGTCCCTAAAGCCAAAACTAAAATATGGCTTTACACATAATTTTAACCCAGCATATTGTAGTAACTATGTAGTAACCTAATGTGATTAGAATCCTACTAATTGCCTCAGCCTTCAGTTTTAAAGTTATTCTAAAGTCATCAATTTTTTTTTTACCTTGATGCTTTACCTGTTTCAAGGTAAAACATGGCCCACTTCCTGTTACTCTCTCTCCCCCCCCCCCCCCTCCCACCACAAAATGTATCTGAGCTTTCTCTCGATCCAGCGCTGTGCCCACCTGCAACAGCACTGGTCTTACAAGACATATTTAAAGCAGTGTGAGTCATTGGCTCCTGCTGCCAGTCAGATCCTGTTAGCAGGGGGCGGGGCCAAGCTGTGCTGTGTATGTCTGAGCATGGCTCGGGAGTGCACCCACATGTTTGCTGATATAGCAAGCAGCTTGCTATGGGGGCCACATGCAGCAGAGAAGGAGCGGAACTGTCTGGAGACTTCAGAAGAGGAGGTAAGGGGCCGCTGTGTGCAATAACATTGCACAGAGTGGGTAAGTGTAACTTTTTTTTTTTTTCTCCTTTTAAAAAACAAAAACATGTCTTTACAGTTGCCTTAAAGCAGGGATGCCCAACCTTTTGAAGAGCGAGGGCCACTTAAGAAACTTGTAACTGGTCACGGGCCACAATGAGTGGAGCGAGCGGATGACAGGTCTGTGTCCACTGTATATGGAGAGCAGACATGGACACAGCCCACTCTGCTCTATAGGCCCTTCGATCCGATCCACCCAGGATTTTTATTTTTAGGCAAGTGGATTGGAGGTAGGCGGTGCTCTGCGGATCAGTTTGAAAGCAGCCTAGTAACCACTGCAGAACAGATATGCCCATATTTGGTATCACTCTGCCTGTGACAGGAGCCATTGCTATATAGCAAGCATTGTCTTATGCGGCTCTGCTCCACGGCCGCTTGCTTTCTCTTCTGCTGGCTTCATTCACAAGACTGATGCTCTGGGATGATGGATCGGCTTGCCAACCAGTCATCCCAGAGAAGGAGGTCACGGGCCACATCAGAGGGCTCCGCCAGTCCACATGTGGCCCCCGGGGCAACTGGTTGGGCACCCCTACCTTTAAAGGTACTAGCAGATTGTAGCTGCTAACTTCAGAATGTCTTTGCTGTGCCATGGGAGACTCAAATCTTTACAAGCAGATCTTGGGTTTTCAGAAGACACCACATCCTGCAATGCGGTGAGTAGGGAATTGCCCTTGTTGCACTGTTGAATATAGGTGAATTTCATGTAGTACTGCTGCTTGGGACTTCTAGTGCACAGAAAAGGCAAATGTGATGATTTTAGTGAAGTCTGCATGCACTGGGTGGTGCATACCATCAGAAGATAAGGTTGGCTTAATATCTTTTATCGATAGGGACAGAACACATTTATCTTCCTACATGTACACTTTACTTCAATGCTGGACTATTTCAGAATGGCCTAACAACCTTGGTTGTATGCCACAGTTCAAATAACATTTTATCTATTCAAAAGTGTTTCTATTATGTTACATGTATATACACACATACAGGATAATCCTAATTTTAATGCCATTTCCATAAATACACTACTGTTTCCTTTCCTTTTTTTACTTTTAGGCATGCGGAGGTAATGAAGAAGATAATTGAGACAGTCGCAGACGGCGGAGGAGAGCTGGGAGTTCATATGTATCCTTTGTTCTTCTTTAAGTTCATGTTTCTATATGTGTGTCTCACTTTACAGCGCCAGGGAAGACAGCAAGCGGGCAGGTAGGGGGCACTATATTGCAGAAGAGACAGTGCATGTATCTTCGACACTAAAAAGCCTGCCTGCTTGCTGTTTCTTACAGCAGAACTTCAATTCCACTTTAAGTATTGGTAAGATACCTCCCAAGAGTTTATTACTTCTAAAGGGATACAGACACTGCAGATTTCCTCATTCAAACATAAAAACGCACCAGCTGATTGTAACAAACCAGTCACTCATATTTAAAATTGGACTGCAATCATCCTGGTTCGAAAAAGAGGGCTATTTCTTCACACACAAATGTTGGAATCCGCTGCAAAGTTGGTAAAAATCCCTGAAATGTACATTGATTATCCAAAGAGTATTGTTTTTTGTTTTTCAACAAAAGTGGAGTTACTCTTTAACCCCTTCAATACTGTAACAAATATACAAGACAAACGTTCGACACAGGATTTTGCATCCATTGAGACCGTCTCCTTACAGCACTATCTGACCAATAAAGAGTGCAATTGTTCTAAAGAGTGCCTCAATAGAATTCTACCAGTTCACATGTGTCGACGTGGAACATGAAGACAAAGGGATAGAGCAAAGAAATTACCTTGTTGATGCTTCTTTACTATCTATTTACAGGCTGAGAGCAAGGAGAGAGCTCACTGTGTTGTTTAACAGCAACTGAGAAATAAGGTCACCAGGCTGGCAGGGCTTTGTGACAGAGCTATGTACACATAGAGCTATGTACACACTGGATGGACAGAAATGTAAATGCTTTGACAGAGAAAATGGCCCCCCCTAATATGCATTTCATGTGTATTGTGGGTCATTTGCCTGGAGTTCAGCCTTAAGGGGAATTCTATATGTTTATTTAATTTTTCCAAGACATTATTAGAGTCCCTATAATTTGATCTCTTATAGGGCTTGTTCACCCCATGTGCAGCGACTTGTGTTTTTTCTGTGCCTCATTCACACCACATTGTTGTGTACTTGTGCAATGCTATAAAATACAACCTGTCTGCATTTTCACGCAATGCACATGAATGCATGTAGAAGCAACACAACTTAAAGTGGAGTTCCAAAAAAAAAAATCTTAAAATAAATTTTTTTTTTTTAAAAGAAAAAACATTTTTTTTTATACTCACCTGAAAGGGCAGTTGCTATGCAGAAGTAGCTCTTCTGCCTCTTCCTCCACCGTGGTGGAACTTCTGCCTCTTCCTCTGTCGCGGTGTCTTTTGGAGACTGAGCCGCGCTGCCTTCTGGGAACTGTGTGTATCCCAGGAGGCAGCCGCCCATTCACAAAGCGCCACGCATGCGCAGTAGGAAACAGGCAGTGAAGCCGTAAGGCTTCACTGCCTGTTTCCCTTAGTAAGGATGGAGGCGCAAGGACCGAGCGATCGCCTGTCGGGGGACTGACATCACGGGCGACTAGGACAGGTAAGTGTCCTTATTAAAAGTAGGCAGCTACAGTGTTAGTAGCTGCTGACTTTAAAAAAAAAAAAATCACGGGTGGAATGCCTCTTTAGAGTAAAGATTAAAAAATAAATTGTTGCTAGTAATTTGCCCCCTTACAGGGACATGTTGCTTCACAACAAATGCCATGAAAACGGATTCCAACATGGATAAAAACATTACACAACGCATGTAAAAATTCATGTTCAATGCATATGATCACAGATGCATTTTTGATGCGTTACAGTGAGTTTTTATGTGCAGTATGTTCTTGAAAGGACCTAATATGCTTTATTTTTTTTGTATTAAATACTAAATGGAGAATCTGGGGGAAAAAAGGCATTGACTAAGGGATAGCAATGACTGTGCATAGAGTTTATACCTACCATTTCCTTAACCATCTATCCTCAGGTACCTGCTTATTTTTCTAAAATTTGTACAGGCTGTCATTCCTACAATAGAATATGATTACACGCGGCATTTTACAATGTAACTTCAACCATCCATATCCAGATCCTGTGAAAGCTCAATTTTTAATGACCGTTAAACTTCTTTTTTTTTTCCCCAAACATTCAAATATGCAACATTTCTGTAATGTATAATATGCTTATTTGATTAAATTTCTGCATTTAAACAAATCTGTTGTATGATTTTGTTTTTCTCCTTATTTAATATTTATAATGGTATTAGCTAGAAAATAGCTGAAAGTGAATACAGAAATTAGCAGACATTCAATTTTTTTATTTTATAATCTTAATGTCCTGTTATGTGCACTCACATTTCTCTGACTGTGACCTGCATCCGTGCCAACTTGTTGATTTAGTGTGGGTTTCCCAGAAGTTAATGGACAAACTTTGAGTGACATAAGTAAACAGCCAGTTCCATTCAAAGTGTACAGTGCCTTGAAAAAGTATTCATACCCCTTGAAATTTTCCACCTTTTGTCATGTTACAACCAAAAACGTAAATGTATTTTATTGGGTTTTATGTGATAGACCAACAAATAAATATCTGAAAAGTATGGTGTGCATTTGTATTTAGCCCCCTTTCATCGGATACCCCTAACTAAAATCTAGTGGAACCAATTGTCTTCAGAAGCCACCTAATTAGTAAATAGAATCCACCTGTGTGTCATTTATTCTCCGTATAAATACAGCTGTTCTTTGAAGCCCTCAGAGGTTTTTTTTGGTTGTAACATGACAAAAGAGGTTTGTTGGAGAACCTTGGTGAACAAACCACATCATGAAGGCCGAGGAACACACCAGACACATCAGGGATAAAGTTGTGGAGAATTTTTAAAGCAGAGTCAGGTTTTAAAAAAGAAAATCACAACCTTTGAACATCCTACGGAGCACTGTTCAATCCATCATTTGAAAATGGAAAGAGTATGGGACAACTGCAAACCTACCAAGACATAGCCGTCCACCTAAACTGACAGGCTAGGAGAGCATTATTCAGAGAAGCAGCCAAGAGGCCCATGGTAACTCTGGAGGAGCTGCAGAGAGAGATCCACAGCTCGGGTGGGAGAATCTGTCCACAGAAACGCTATTAGTTGTGCACTTCACAAATCTGGCCTTAGTGGAAGTGTGGCAAGAAGAAAACCATTGTTGGGAAAAAAAGCCATAAGAAGTCCCAATTGCAGTTTGCGAGAAGCCATATGGGGGACACAGCAAACACGTGGGAAAAGGTGCTCTGGTCAGATGAGACCACATTTGAACTTTTTGGCCTAAAAGAAAAATGCTATATGTGGTGGAAAACTAACACGCACATCACCCTGAGGAACACCATTCCCACCTTGAAACATGGTGGTGGCAGCATCATGTTGTGGGGATGCTTTTCTTCAGCTGGTACAGAGAAGCTGATCAGAGTTGATGGGAAGATGGATGGAGCCAAATACAGGGCTGTTTTTCTTGTGTTAGAGTCTGCAAAAGACTTGAGACTGGGACAGAGGTTCACCTTCCAGCAGGTCAACGACCCTAAACATACAGCCAGAGCTACAATGGAATTGTTTAGATCAAAGCATATTCATGTGTTTGAATGGCCCAGTCAAAATCCAGACCTAAATCCAATTGAGAATCTGTGGCAAGACTTGAAAATTGCTGTTCATAGAACTTTTTTGCAAAGAGGAATGGTCAAAAATAAAGCTGGTAGAGACATCCTCAAAAAGACTTGCAGCTGTAATTGCAGCAAAGGGTGGTTCTACAAAGTAGTGACTCGTGGGCTAAATACAAATGCACGCCACATTTTTCAGATATTTATTAAAAAAAAAAATTTGAAAAAACATTTATCATTTTCCTTCCACTTTATAATTCTGTGCCACCTTGTGTTGGTCTATCATAAAATACATTTAAGTTTTTGGTTGTACCATGACAAAATGTGGAAAAATTCAAGGGGTATACATACTTTTTCAAGGCATTGTATATTAACCCAAAATCTTATTTTACTTGTATGGTACCGAACACGCATTGATTCTTAGACCGTGGGTTATATAGCCTTGAAAAATAGGAATAAAGAAACTGCGCTAGGATGTAGAAAAAAATTTGGCGCAAAAAATGCCTAAGGCTCTTAGTTATAAGCAGCAACTAACCTGAAAACAAAAAACAGTGAACAGAGTGGAAAATTATATATATATATATATATATAGTTGCGCTAAACCTCAAAAACAAACCCTGAAATGGATTAGTGATAAATGGCTACCATCTGGTAGGTCATAGGTCATTACATATACAGTTGTATTCAAAATTATTCAACCCCCACTGAAATTGATTGTTTTGGCCAGTTTGACATTGATTTTGATCATTCAGTCATCCTGCTTACAATTAAATCAAAGAGGCACGTGTAGGTCAGACAAATATAACATAACATTTATAATGAAATAACCACAAATGTCTTTTCTGTGCTCACATCATTATCAGTTTTATTTAACCCCCAAGTGACATTCAATCTTAGTACTTAGTACAACATCCTTTTACAGTTTTATAACAGCTTTTAAACGTGAAGCATAGCTTGACACAAGTGTCTTGCAGCAATCTACGGGTATCTTCGCCCATTCGTCATGGGCAAAAGCCTCCAGTTCAGTCACATTCTTAAGCTTGCGCACTGCAACTGCTTTCTTTAAGTCCCACCAGAGGTTCTCAATCGGATTTAAGTCTGGTGACTGCAATGGCCACTCCAAAATGTTCCAGCCTTTAATCTGCAACCATGCTCTAGTGGACTTGGAGGTATTCTTGGGATCATTGTCCTGTTGAAAGGTCCAACATCTCCCAAGCCTCAGGTTTGTGACGGACTGCATCACATTGTCATCCAATATCTCCTGGTACTGAAGAGAATTCATGGTACCTTGCACACGCTGAAGCTTCCCTGTACCTGCAGAAGCAAAACAGCCCCAAAGCATGATTGACCCCCCGCCATGCTTCACAGTAGGCAAGGTGTTCTTTTCATCATAGGCCTTGTTCTTCCTCCTCCAAACATAGCGTTGATCCATGGGCCCAAACAGTTTTAATTTTGTTTCATCAGTCCACAGAACACAATCCCAAAACTTCTGTGGTTTTTCCACATGACTTTTGGCATACTGCAGTCGACTCTTCTTATTCTTTGGAGACAGCAAGGTGGTGCGCCTGGGAGTTCTGGCATGGAGGCCTTCATTACGCAGTGTGCGCCGTATTGTCTAAGCAGAAACTTCAGTACCCACATCTGACAAATCTTTTCTCAGTTCCTCAGCAGTCACACAGGGACTTTTCTCCACTCTACGCTTCAGGTATCGCACAGCAGTCAAAGTTAGCATCTTCTTTCTGCCACGACCAGGTAGCATTTCAACAGTGCCCTTTGCCTTGAATTTGCGAATGATGCTTCCTATGGTGTCTCTTGGTATGTTTAACATCTTTGCAATCTTCTTATAGCCATTGCCCTTCCTGTGAAGAGTAATCACCTCTTCTCTTGTCTTCCTGGACCATTCTCTTGACTTCCCCATGTTTGTAACCACACCAGTAAATGTCTAGAAGGAGTATCAGTCATTTTAAAGCTGCCTAATTGGTGCATATTAGGCTATATTGCTGCTCCCTAACATCCACAGGTGTTTTCAATACCTGATTGAAAACACTTCAATGAACCTCTGTTCTTCAGAGTGGTAGTCTTTAAGGGGTTGAATAATTGTGTAAATGTAGAATTCACAAAAGAAACATTGACTACTGTATTTCAAAACCAATTGATGTCATTTTAGTTGCATATGGTTCTTTAAGAAGTCCTTGTAGGATTTCATTCTGAATACAATTACAAATGTACACTAAATTCCCTAAAACCCTTTACAGCATTGGGGGGTTGAATAATTTTGAACACAACTGTAAGTTAAGTGAATAAGTTCATACAGTGCAAAAACAATAATAGTTGGTGCAAAAGACTATGAAGTATGCCAACAGTAAAGTGACCACATATGAAAAATTCAAAAATACAGAAAATATAAGTGGAGAAGAAATAACCCAGACTCTCTTCTCAGACTATGATAACCAAAGTGAAGTCGACCACCATTAGTAAGTAGAACTGCTTACCAGAGCAATTTGGTCCCTTGTGACAGAGGACCCAAAAAAGCATGTGTTAAATCCCATCAGGCAAATGACGGTCCCTATATCCACAGTGTTGTTGATCGGCACGTTCCACAGCATAAGAACCAGAGCAGTTGATATACAATGCAAAGGAAAACGAATGCCTCGATAGTGTAAAATCAATGGTATTTATTGGAAGTAACAAACAGTAAAAACTCGAATTTAATTGTAGATAAGACCAGCCTTAAGCCTGTTGTGCCGGCCGGACGCAAACAGGCAAAACCGTTCGTATGGACATCGAGCAGTGGAGGGTGATGACGTCAGGCCGAACGAGCGGCGTGCTGTGAGTTTTTACTGTTTGTTACTTCCAATAAATACCATTGATTTTACACTATCGAGGCATTAGTTTTCCTTTGCATGGTATACCAACTGCACTGGTTCTTATGCTGTGGAACGTGCCGATCAACAACACTGTGAATATAGGGACCGTCATATAGCCTTGACACTAGTCAACTTCTATGCCAACCTAATACTGAAAAAGATTACATTGCATTGCATCTGTCCTCAGTATCCCCTTAATGTGCTTGTTTCCCTGCACATGTTTTCTGTAGACACCTCCCAGACTTTTTTTTGCCCATCTCTCCAAACATATTCAAATATGTGACTGCTCTACAGACTCTCACAAGAGAATGCCTAGCATTTCTAATCCCCTGATATTCATCAGATAGGGAACCTCTAAATCTCTTCTTTCTTTTAGAGGAATGCAGATCCGCTCACTTATAGAGAACCCCTGTAAGAACAGAACTTTCTCATCTGTTACCCCTAACAGTAGTATTTCTTTGTATTCTACCTGGTGTCCCTCTCCTTTCCTTACACTACATAGGACAAGAAAGTTGAGTCCCCCTCACTGGACTTTTTAAGGCCCTGGTGATTTTAAGTACAGTCATTATGGATACTACATAATATCATAGTAAAGAGTATAAAAATGTATGAAAATGTTTTATTTTTTATTCTTGTATAATAAAATTCATATCAAGATACATGTAAACATAATACGTAGCTGTGCAAATGCACGTCAAAATGACACAAGACTGTATATTACTGAAGGGTTCTGGACCACCGTGGTGGAGAACCACACACAACGCATTTCAGAATTGTGTTTTTTTTTTTTTATATAACGAGAGATGAAAAATAACCACACTAGAATGAAAACAAACTAAATTTCGAGGATAATATAGGGAGGGAGAGTGTATTATGTGCAGTTTGGAATCTATGCAGGAAAAAAAGGGGGAAATTGTCCGACCTTGGTTACTTTTCCTTTTAGTAACTTTCTATGTTCCCCTCTACAATATATGGATGTGGCATTGTGAGTGCTTCTTTCCATTTTTCAGGTATTGTAAGACTACAGTATAGCACAACAATGATTGCATTTATATTTGTGGATAGTACCTTTTCTTTGCAGTAAGGACTATGTCCCAGAGAAGAGGGTCTAGGGCTAGTAAAAGAGGCACCAGAAAATCCAGACGTAAGGCTAAGGATTCTGAGCTTGCCTGCAGTTTACCATCCCCCTCTGTCAGCCTTATAGCAGCCTCACAGGATGAACCCCTGTCTGGTTTTGCAGCTTCTCCTATGGCAGCTCCTGTATACGTCACTGAGGATGCTTTAAAAGTTCCTTTGGATGGCCTGGAAGGAAGGATTGCTAATATTGTCGCAACCTCCTTGAGAGATGGCAGAAAACGGGGTAGATCCCCTTCATCTGCTCTGGCTCTCTCTTCTCAGTTGCTAAAGATGCAGGTGCAATATTATGCAGAGATGGTGCGTGCCATTTACAAATTGCCTCCTGTTGAAGCTCCTAGGCCCTCTGTTTCCTCTTTGGGATCCCGGAAATCCTCACAGGCTGCATGCGCCTTTCCAGTTCATCTCTTGCTGGATAAACTGATGTATGATGACTGGGTTCACCAAGATAAACAGTTTTCTCCTCCTAAGCAGTTTTCCCTCCTTTTATCTTATGGAGGCAGGTTTCACTAAGAAATGGGGGGGTACCTGCTATAGATGCAGCTATTTCTTGTGCAAACATAAACCCGACCCGTTCTTTAGACAACGCGCAGGGTTTTAAGGATCCAACTGATAAAAAGCTGGAGTCCCTATTAAAAGCCTCCTCTCCCATGGCTGGGGCTGTAGTACAACCTGCAGTTACAGCCATTGGTGTATGTCAGTTCCTCAAGGAACAAATGAAGCAGATGATTAACCTCCTCCCTACCTTTCTAAGGCCTTGTGCTTTGCGATTGATGCGATTATGGACTCTGTTTAACAAGCATCTCGCTTGAATCTCCTACAGGTACACATGCGCAGGTCCCTTTGGTTAAAACCTTGGGAGGCAGAGGCTTCCTGCAAAAAATACTTGGCAGCGTTACCCTTTGGGGGAGAACGCCTGTTTGGAGATGACCTGGATAAATGCATCTAAAAGATTACCGGAGGCAAGTCTACTCTATTGCCGGTTAAGAAAAAGAGTAAGCGTCCCTCATTTAAACGTAGTCTTTCTCTAGCCCCTGGGAACACGGTCTCCAGGCAGTGGCGACGGCCGCCCCAGTCTAACACTAGGGGAAAAGCCCAGAGCCAAGCCCAAGGGCAGAAAAGAACTTTGGGTTCAAGGTCTAAACAGACCCCCAAAACTTCCCTATGAAGGGATGCCCCCGGCCGAGTGGGGGGAAGGCTGCTGCATGTTGCAAACACCCGGCGGAACGAGGTTCAGGACAAGTGGGTCATCGCCACAGTGTCCTCAGGCTACAAGCTAGAGTTCAGAGAACTTCTGCCACCCCGTTTTCTGAGATCAAGAATTGCCAAATATACAGAAAAAAGGGCCTTTACTATTGGCCTTGGAACACCTGTTGTCCCAAGGGGTAATCATAGAGTTAGCCCCAGAGGATCAGGGGTCAGGATTCTATTCAAACCTGTTTACGGTTCCAAAACCAAACTGGGATGTCAGACCTATCCTAGATCTAAAAAGTCTGAATCAGTTTCTGAACATTCGCTCCTTCCGCATGTAGTCTGTCCGTTCAGTTGTTTCCACCCTTCAGGGAGGAGATTTCCTGGCATCAATAGACATCAGAGATGCATATCTACATGTGCCAATATTTCCCGCTCAGGTTTCTAAGGTTTGCGGTGGATCAGCGCCACTTTCAGTTTGTGGCCCTTCCTTTTAGGGCTGGCTACGGCACCTCGAGTGTTCACAAAAATACTGGCCCCCGGCAAGGCTAAGGGCAAGAGCCATATAGATAACAGCCTACCTGGACGATCTGTTGATCATAGATCAGTCCGCCGCATGCTTGGGCCACAGTGTGCACAGCACAGCACAGTGGAAAATTTCCTAGTTACCTAGGCTGGGTCCTCAATCTGAAAAAATCTTCCTTGCAGCCTCAAAAAGGCTAGAGTACTTGGGCATGATTATAGAAATGTCCATAAGCAAGGTATTCCTTCCCAAGCCAAAGGCAAAAGCCATAGGTGTCTTGGTCCGACTGGTAAAGGCAAAAAGAAGGCCTTCTATCCGTCTATGCATGAGATTGTTGGGAAAGATGGTGGCCTCCTTCGAGGCTGTCCATTACGCCCAGTTTCACTCAAGACCGTTATAGGGTGGAATTCTGTCAGCTTGGAACAAAGATGTTCAGGCCCTGGATTTTCCTATGATCTTATCTCCAGGGGTTCGCCAGAGCCTCAGTTGGTGGTTGCTCCCCAAAATCTATCAGAAGGAAAATCCTTCACTCCAGTTACCTGGAATATGGTGAACACAGACGCCAGCCTTCTGGGCTGGGGGGCAGTGCTAGAAGAAGCATTTGCCCAGGGAAAGTGGTCCGGGCCGAAAAGCCCCTACCCATCAACGATCTGGAGAGTCGGGCAATTCATTTGACCCTTAAAGTTTGGTCTTTCAGACTGCAAGGTTGGCCAGTTCGGGTTCAGTCCGACAATGCTACGGCTGTAGCCTATATCAATCACCAAGGAGGCACCAAAAGTCTGGATGCCCAAAAAGAGGTGAATCACATCTTGGCCTGGGCAGAAGGGCATATTCCTCGCCTATCTGCAGTCTTCATTCCAGGGGTAGAGAATTGGCAGGCAGATTTTTTAAGCTGCCAGCACCTGAGTCCAGGAGAATGGTCTCTACACCCCAACATGTTTCAAATCATATGTCAGAAATGGGGAACCCCAGATGTGGACCTGTTGGCTTCCAGGTTCAACGCAAAACTGGACAGCTTTGTGTCAAGAACAAGAGATCCCTATGCTCAAGGCTCAGATGCCCTGACAATCTCATGGGATCGGTATTCCCTGATTTATGCTTTCCCTCTAGTACCGCTCCTCCCACGATTCCTTCAGAGAGTCAGAAAGGAAGGAAAGTCAGTGATTTTGGTCGCCCCGGCTTGGCCCAGGAGGCCCTGGTATGCAGAAGTCATAAGGATGGCAGTAGGAAGTCCTTGGGTTCTTCCATTACGCCCAGACCTACAATCGCAGGGTCCAATATTCCATCCTGACTTACAAAGTAAAAATGTGATGGCTTGGCTGTTGAGACCCACATTCTGAGGAAACGTGGACTCTCAGGGCCAGTCCTATCCACCCTGGTTAATGCTAGGAAGCCAGCCTCCAAGCTCATCTACTACAGAATCTGGAAGGCATATGTTTCCTGGTGTGAACCCAGAAAGTTGCATCCTAGGAAGTTTGCCATTAATTGGATTCTTGCCTTTCTTCAGTTGGGCTTAAATATTAAGTTGGCCTTGAGCACTATCAAGGGCCAAATCTCAGTCTCAGTCTGTATTTTAAAAAAAAACCCTTGCCTCTCATTCTCTAGTCAGGGCCTTTGTTCAGGGGACAATGCGGTTGAATCCGCCGATTAAGTCTCCCGTGTGCCTATAGGATTTGAATTTGGTGTTGTCTGTTTTACAGAAGACACATAAACAGTTTTTTCTTGTAGCCATATCCTTGGCTAGGAAAGTATCGGAATTGGCGGCTCTTTCGTGTAACGAACCGTATATGATTATTCATGAAGACAGGGTGGTGCTGCGGTCTCACCCGAATTTCTTACCTAAGGTGGTTTCAGGTTTTCATCTGAACCAAGGTATAGTCCTACCGTCTTTCTTTCCAGATCCGCAGTCTGCGGAGGACGAGTGTCTACACTCTCTAGATGTTGTAAGAGCGGTAAAGGTTTATCTGCAAGCTACGGCTCAGATAAGGAAGACTGATTGTCTATTCATTCTGCCACAAGGCCCAAAGAAGGGCCAGGCAGCGTCAAAATCCACTATTGCAAGGTGGATTCGACAAGTCATTATTCAGGCCTATGGTTTAGAAAAGAAGATCCTTCCTTTTCAGGTGAAAGCGCACTCGACTAGAGCAGTTTGTGCTTCATGGGCAGTGCATCACCAGGCCTCCATGGCTCAGATCTGTAAGGCTGCTACTTGGTCTTCGGTCCATACTAAATTCTACCAGGTAGATGTGAGAGGTTACAAGGATGCCGCCTTCAGGCATAGTGTGCTGCAGTATAGTGGTCTTATTCTGATCTGTATCTCCCTCCCCTCAAATGTTAGCATTGCTATGGGACATCCCATTAGTAATTAAGGCTCTGTGTCCCTTGATGTATGATCATTATGAAAATAGGATTTTTTAATACAGCTTACCTGTAAAATCAATTTCTTGGGAATACATCACGGGACACAGAGCTCCCACCCCTCTTCAGAGTTAACGTGAAACACTTATTGCTTTGCTAAAAAACTGAGGTATTCTCCATTTGGGAGGGGTTATATAGGGGAAGAAACTCAATTGCAATTGGGTGTGTCCAATCACCTGTGGTGACTACATAACCCATTAAGTAATTAAGGCTCTGTGTCTCATGATGTATTCCCAAGAAAAGGATTTTACAGGTAAGCTGTATTAAAAAATCCTATTTTCATAATGTGGAGTTTTAATAGGACTTTTCATATTCTCTTATTTTTTATGCAATTTCATGATTGGATAAATGTTTTATTTTGTAGAAAGTTCTCCCTGGTGTCTTGTTTTTCAAACTTGACCAGTTCAATGCATAGTCATAGGTAAGCTGCAAGAAAAAAACACCTTGTGTGCCCATCAACTCGAGGGTACAGCTCAAGGAAATAGGGGGGGGGGGGTTCAACATTCCCCCTCTTGAAGTATCTACTTGGTGCTGAAGGACATATAGTCAGGTACTTGTGTTGCAGGAGACCAGTATGCCAGAATACCCTCCCGAAAAATATACATATCTTAAAGTGAAGCTCCACCCTAAAAAATCAAAATTGCACCAAAATGCTACAAAAAAAAAGAAAAACAAATGTTTTACTTAACCAGAAATTGTGGTTGCTAGGCGGATCTTCCTAATCTGCCTCTTCCTAGTCTGCGGCTGGTCTTCATCCTCACGTTGTCTTCTGGGGAATGGGGCGCGCTGCCTTCTGGGAACTGTGTGTATCCCAGAGAGCAGCCACCCATTCATACAGCACTGCGAGACTCGCACATGCGCAGAAGAAAACGGGCAGTGAAGCCGCAAGGTTCCACTGTCTGTTACCCTTAGTGAGGATGGCGGCGCCAGGACCTGCCTCGAACGAGGGATCGGCCTCAGGGGGCCGACATCGCGGGTGCTTAGGATGGGTAAGTGTCCTTTTTAAACGTCAGCAGCTACAGTGTTTGTAGCTGTTGACTTTTAAAAAAAAATTGCGGGTGGAACCCCGCTTTTATATGACTCACCGTGTTTTTTTAGTTGTCTTATCATGATTTGTTTATTTATTAGTTAATTTATGTTATGACACTAACTATGCAGAATAAACATTCTATTAAAATAATAATGTGTCTTTATTCTGCACAAATTTCAGATGTTCAGAGGAAACTGGGCTTGTTTACTTAACAGATACACGTTGTACTATGCATACAGCACTTTATGTTCAGTTACACAAAAAGTTAATATTTAGTTGGAAAAGGAGGTTCCTGACTTTCTACATAAATGCAGTCAAACTTACCAGCATGAAGAGTCATATTCATTAAATAATTGCTGTTCCTTTTTTTACCTTATGGTACATTTTTCTAAAAAGGTTTTTACTACTAGAACTTGTGAAAGCATTACTGTGGCATTATTGCACAGTATACAGACCTCTTCCTACACAGAGTGTACCAACAGTGAAAGCATTACTGTATTATATTTACACGGCCTACAGACCTCTTAATATACAGAATGTACCAATATCTGTGTAGTATAAAAGGGTTAATACCACCCTAAAAGAGGAAATAGCATAAACTAAAAAACAGCTGCAACAAAAAAACATCAAATATCTATATGGTGAACAAAAATAGTAAAAATATAAGTTGCGCTTGTACTGAACTAGTGGCATCAAGATGATTGAAAAACTTGATTAGTGAAAAAAAAACACACACAAAATACATAGGCCCGGATTCACATACATTGGCGCATATTTATGCCGGCGTAGCGTATCGAATATACACTACGCCGACGCAGCGCACAGAGGCAAGCACAGTATTCACAAAGCACTCGCCCCCAGTCGCTGTTAAAGATACGCTGGGTTTCCTCAGCGGAAGTGGGCCTGAGCCATGCTAATGAGGCGTGACCCCATGTAAATGAAAGAGAGTCGTAAAGTTACGAATAACGTACGGCGCATGCGCCGTCCCGTGGACGCATCCCAGTGCGCATGCTCAGAATCACGTCGAAACAACTGCCTAAGATACGTCGAATCACTGGCTACGACGTGAACGTAACCTACGCCTAGCCCTATTCACGTACTACGTAAACAACGTAAAATACGACGGCTATGTTCCCTGGTCCATACATTTGCATGACTTGCGCCTCCTATATGGGGAATAACTTTACGCCGGACGTACGACTTACGCAAAGCGCGTATATTATGCGCCGGGCGCAAGTACAATCGTGAATCGGCGTATCTCCCTCATTTGCATAGGTGAATAGGAAATTAATGGGAGTACCACTTCCGGCCAGCGTAAATATGCGCCAACGATACACCGGCGTAGGAAAGTTACATCGGTCGGATGAAGCCTATTTTCAGGCGTATCTAGTTTTGTGGGCACGGCACACAGATACGACGCCGCATACTTACACTTACGCGGCGTATCTCGAGATACGTTGGCGTAAGTGTTTTGTGAATCCGGGCCATTAAGTCCATATAAAACTGGGAAAGAGAGCATTGATGGGAAGAAAAACAAAGTCCAATGAGACAAAATCCAGGGTTCATTCACCATCACCAAAGAAGAGAAGAGGAGGGGAAAAGGAGATGTATGAGAGTCTCCGATTGAAAATCGTTCTCACTCTGTGAGTGGGTTCCCTTACCAGATAAGGTGTACCCTTAATAGCAAGGTCATACACGCAACCAGATACAACCTTCTGCAGAGACAAATAGATCTCCTCCACCACCGGAATCTCCACACTGTACTCCAATTTCTGTATCGATCAGCAAGTGAGAAAAGCCGGAACTCCAATTTGGAAGTGTCACTCAATCAGGCAACTGCCTGCGGCTCGTCTGCATTCTTGTGCTGGGCTCACAATGACTCTCATTAGGCTGGGTGAGGGTTACAAGATGTACCAATATCTACACTGAAAAAAAAAGTCTGTTCAATAGACTTCAATCCTCTCTACATTTACAGCAATAACAAAGGATATGTTCTCTACAAACACACACTATAGAGGCAATAACCTCTCACTTTTACCTGAAGAAGGTAATAAACCCCAAACAAATAGTGTAGTACACTGCTCAAAAAAATGAAAGGAACACTTTGAAAACATATCAGATCTCAACGGGCAAAAATCTCATGCTGGATATCTATACTGATATGGACTGGGTAATGTGTTAGGAATGAAATGATGGCTTATCATTTGATGGAAATTAAAATTATCCACCTACAGAGGGCTCTATGAATATGCCTCCCCAGACCATCACTGACCCACCACAAAACCTGGTCATGCTGAACGATGTTACAGGCAGCATAAAGTTCTCCACGGCTTCTCCAGACCCTTTCACGTCTGTCACATATGCTCAGGGTGAACCTGCTCTCATCTGTGAAAAGCATGGAGCGCCAGTGACGGACCCGCCAATTCTGGTGTTCAATGGAAAATGCCAATCGAGCTCCACAGTGTCCGGCGGGGAGCACAGAGCACACTAGAGGAACGTCAGGCCTGCTGGAGGTCATTTTGTAGGGCTCTGACAGTGCTCATCCTGTTCCTCCTTGCACAAAGGAGCAGATACCGGTCCTGCTGATGGGTTAAGGATCTTCTAAAGCTCTGTCCAGCTCTCCTAGAGTAACTGCCTGTCTCCTGGAATCTCCTCCATGCTCTTGAGACTGTGCTGGGAGACACGGCAACCCTTCTTGGCAATGACACGTATTGATGTGCCATCCTGGAGGAGTTGGACTGCCTGTGCAACCTTTATAGGGTCCAAGTATCGCCTTGTGCTACCAGTAGTGACACTGACCCTAGACAAATGCAAAACTAGTGAAAAACAGACAGAAAAGATGAGTAGGGAAAAAAAATGTCAGACACCTCCACATGAAAAACCATTCCTGTTTTGGAGGGCAAGACGCATTGTTGCCCATTGTTGCCCATCTAGTGCAACTGTTGTTAATCAGTTTCAGCTGCTTTGCTGTTAATTGAAATGAACAACCCCCTCTGTATACACCCCTCCCCCTCTGCTACTTAACTGACCAGATCAATATCCCAGGAGTTCTGATTCAAAAGTGTTCCTTTAATTTTTTTGAGCAGTGTATATTTCAGCTTACCAGTCATTGGATGTTCTGGCTGCATGCATTCGATTATTTTGAAGACTTTTTTTCACACTTCCTATTATTAGAGTGTCTCCACTTTGAATGAAGGAGCAACACTGACACCTTTGGACAGCAGAATTGTCCATTTGGCGGGAAAGGAGCAGTAGATGCCCTAGCAAATTTAGGGCATCTAATGTCAAATAGAAGCCCTGCTCCAGCTAACACATTTTAAGCAGTTGTCACATTAAGGGCTCCTTTACATTTGCTTAAAAATTTGGCATTGGACACGCTTTTTAAAGCACTTTGAACGCCAATCAAAGCACCTGTCACTAAATAAAATGGTAAGCTTACAGTCCTGTTCACATGCTGTGTTTGCTTTGCTTTAAAAATTATACCCCATGTTGCTTTTTTTGTGTCTCAGACCATCTCCAGAGCCTCCATAGAAGGCTATGACAATTCTCGCTTAAGGCATCTAAGGCCCCGTACACACGACCAAGTTTCTCGGCAGAATTCAGCCAGAAACTCGATCGGAGCCGTATTCTACCGAGAAACCCGGTCGTGTGTACACTTTTGGCCGAGGAAGCCGACGAGGAACTCGTCGAGCCAAATAGAGAACATGTTCTCTATTTCCTCGTTAGTCAATAGGGAAACTTGGCTCAACGAGATCCTCGGCGGCTTCACAAAGAACTCGACGAGCAAAACGATGTGTTTTGCACCGTCGAGTTCCTCAAACGTGTGCACGGGGCCTGAATCTTAGGAAGAGCTTTTATTTAGTGTTAGCTTCACTTTGTTTTGAAGATATTAAAGGTATGAGGTATCCCAGGATGCACTGGGAAACCAACAAGTGAACTGGAAAGACATCATCAGCAGTCACTTCCGGTTCACATGTATATATTCTGGAAGTGTCTAGTGCAGATGTCACATTTGGTGTGCAGCAGGAAGGTGAGCGGCGTCCGGACTGGAGCGGAGCAACTAGCAGACAGCACATGTGGTGTGCAGCATGGGAGCACTATAGCAGATGGTGAGGGAGGATCAGCCCAGCTGGGAGACCAGAGCAGGAGAAACTAGCAGAGCAGTGGGAAAGCAATAAAGTCAGGGAACAGCAGAGCTGGGGGTTACTAATAAGCACGGGATCGGCTGAATAAGGGTAATAAATAAGTTGGGGATCTGCTGAACAGGGGTACTAATGAGTTGGAGTCATGCTTAACAGGGGTTCCAATAAGCTGGGGATCTGCTAAACAAGGGTAGTAATAAGCTGGGGATCTGCTAACCAAGGGTACTAATGAGCTGGGGATCTGCTAAACAAGGGTAACTAATAAGCTGGGGATCTGCTAACAAGGGGTACTAATGAGCTGGGCATCTGCTGAACAAAGGTACTAATAAGCTAGGGGTCTGCTGAATAGGGGTACTAATAAGCTGAGGATTTGCTGAGTGGAGGTTCTACTGGGCCCCTTTAAAACAAACAGACAATCAACACACAGGGCATTTGCCAAGCTTTAGAAAAGTTTTACTAAAGCATCAAAAACGCATAAAAAAGTGGTAGATGTTTTAATATATGTCAGAGTTAAAACAAGTGTAAATGAGCCCTAATGCCTCGTACACACAACCATTTTTCTCGGCAGGAAAAAAAACGAAGTTTTCTGAGGTGATTCCTCTCCAAACTGACTTGCATACACACGTTCATGCAAAAAAACGTTCGACCAAAGCGCGGTGACGTACAACACGTACGACGGCACTATAAAGGGGATGTTCCTTTCAAATGGCACCACCCTTTGGGCTGCTTTTGCTGATCCTCGTGTTAGTAAAAGTTTGGTGAGAGACGATTCACGCTTTTCAGTGTTCGTACTTTTCAGTCCGTTACAGCGTGACGAATGTGATATCTCCATTCCAAAAGCTAGTTTTAACAGAACGAGCGCTCCCGTCTCATAACTTGCTTCTGAGCATGCGTGTTTTTTTCCCCTTGGAAAAACATACACAACCGTTTTTTTTGCGACGAGAAAAAGACTGGCGGGAAAACACGGCGAGAAAAATGAGAGCCGGTTTCAATTTTTTTGCAGGCAGTTTTTTCATCGAGAAAACTGCTAGGGAGCATACACACGACCGGTTTTCACGACCAATATAACACATGGCAGTTTTCTCGTCGTGTGTACAAGGCATAACAGTTTTTGTGTTTTGGAATAAAGGTTTTTCATAAATAAAAACTGATCATTGTAAGCACCACTGTCAGTGATAAATGGCTTGTCTCATCCCTCAAACCTTCTGCATCTGCAGTATAGCTTGTTCTTTTGAAAAACAGTCGCATTAGTTTTGCTGTATTAAAACAGAACTGAACCCTTCTATTCTTTTAAGCCAAGGAAGCTGCCATCTTAGCCTCTGTTTGATCTGCAACTGCCATGGTGCTGCACATGTGTTTAGTTATGACACCAGCCATTTGATGGTTTGACAGTTTGGTTGAGAGCACAAAAACATGACCGTTAGCGCTCTCGGCATGGCAGTAATGTAACTATTTCATTAAAGAAGTGTTCTGGCTTCCCCCTGAAAATTTAAAGTCAGCAGCTACACATACTGCAGCTGCTGACTTTTAATATTAGGACGCTTACTTGTCCAGGAGTCCAGCGATGTCGGCATTCACAGCCAATGTCCCTACTGCGCGTGCCCGAAGCGCACTGCGCTCTCTTACTGACCTGGCAGCAGGGGAAGGAGGGGGGCTGAGCCTCTGACGTATCAAGCCGCTAAGAGGTCTGATGCAAGTGGGGACAGGGTACCTGTCAAAAACAGGTACCCGCTCCCCTCTCCCCCGAAAGGTGGCAAATGTGGCACCGGAGGGGGGAGTAATCAGATAAGTGATAGTTCCACTTTTGGGTGGAACTCTGCCATAACCTGGTAAATTGATGGGTTTTATTCTGCTCTAACTAGTGCCAGATTCACATCCCTAATTCATCAGGTAACAGTCCTGACCTTCATATTCACAGGCCCAGGGATGTATGCCCACATCAATATTATTATTTTTATTATTATACAGGATTTATATAGCGCCAACAGTTTGCGTTGCTATTTACAAAATGGGGGGATATAGTACAGATGCAATTTAATACAAGAGGGAACAAAAGGTCAACAGGCTCAGTATACTAAGAGTTAAATATTGCATAAGTATTAGAGTTTAAATAATTCATGAGGTATCTATCTCTAAATCAGTCAATTCGCAAAAATCACACATTATTTACATGCATTTGTATTTTCTGTTACCCCTAACTAAAATCTAGTGGAACCAACTGCATTCTTAATTAGTAAATAGAGTCCATCTGTGTGTAATTTAATCTCAGTATAAATACAGCTGTTCTGTAAAGCCCTCAGAGGCTTGTTTTTGGTTAAGTTTTTGATTGTAACATGACAAAATGTGGAAAATGTCAAGGGGTATGAATACTTTCTCAAGGCACTGTGTATTAACCCATTCCCCCTCTCGTGTCCTGGCCCTTTAAGAAATTCTAAAAGCACAGAGGCAGGCATTCGGGTCACGTGACCGTTGTGATTGGCTGTCACACCAGGTTTTGCTTTTATAGACAATTATTATTATTATTATTATTATTTCTTTTGTTGGCTTCTTCTGTTAATGGTACCTGTCTCATCATTACACAACATCTTTTAATGGTGGTTGGAATGATTGATTGTTCATATGTTTGGATATCCAATAAAAAAAATGTTTTAACCTAAAGTAGATATATGGAGTTATCAAAAAAAAAAAAATACATTCTCACCTTGGTGCTGCAGCATCACTGTAATGCTGCAGCTGTCCCCTCCCAGCTCTAATGCCGTGTACACACGACCGTTTTTAATGGTCTAGAAAAAACAACGTTTTTTTCAACCCGATTATTGTTAAGCCGGCCTTGCCTATACACGATCGTAAATCATGAAAAAAAAAATGCTCTAGCAAAGCGCGGTGACATACAGCACGTACCACGGCACTATAAAGGGGAAGTACCATTCGGATGGCGCCACCCTTGGGGCTGCTTTTGCTGATTTAGTGTTAGTAAAACTTTGGTGAGAGACGATTCACGCTTTTCAGTCTGTTACAGCGTGATGAATGTGCTATCTCCATTACGAACGCTATTACGAACGATTTTACCAGAACGAGCGCTCCCATCTCATAACTTGCTTCTGAGCATGCGTGTTTTTTTCACGTCGTTAATGCCCACACACGACCATTTTTTACAATGTTAAAAACTATGCGAAAATTTAGAGCATGTTCTAAATTTTTAATGCCCATTTTTAACGTCTCAAAAAAAACTTTGTGGAGTCCACACACAATCGTATTTAATGATATTAAATTTATTTTTTATTTTTTACATCACAAAAAACGGCCGTGTGTACGTGGCATAAGACTGAGAAGTGAGCAATCACATGACTGTCAGTCAACGCTCTCCGCTCTGGATAAAATAAGCGTAGCACTTATACAATTTACATAGGAAATAAAACCCAATTAATATATAATGATGATGTGCTCACTGTGACAAAGACAATAAATGTGATATCAACATGAATTATATAAGGAATGCATGTGAAAAGCTTCAAAGTCCAGAAATGAAAATAAAGTCCACCATGTGTCGGCAAAATAACTATGAAGGAGGAACATCAACGACTTCCAAGTAAATTTTGCTGGCAATAAACCATGACTCTAAGGCCCCGTACACACGACCAAACATGTATGCTGAAACTGGTCCGCGGACCAGTTTCAGCATACATGTTTGGTCGTGTGTAGGCGTGAGCGGGCAGATTTCCAGCAAACATTTGCCCGCCGGGCCTTTTCCCAGCAGACAAATATTCCTGGACGTGTTTTAAAACCGTCCGCTGGAATCCTGACCGCTCGGAGATGTACGGTCGTCAGTACAGACCTACCGTACATGTCCGAGCGCCCGCCGTCCCTCGCATGCGTCGAATGAGTTCGACGCATGCGTGGAAGCATTTAAATGGCAGGCCCGCCCACGTCGCCGTGTCATCGCCGTGGCAACGCCCCGCGTATTGTTTACGCGCGGACTTCTGTACGATGGTTAGTACAGCCCTCGGGCAGACATGTACGGTGAAAACGGTCCGACGGACCGGTTTCATCGTACATATTTGCTCGTTAGTACCCGGCCTAAGGCCCCGTACACACGACCGAACATGTTTGCTGAAACTGGTCCGCGGACCAGTTTCAGCAGACATGTTCGGTCGTCTGTACAGCCGAGCGGACAGGATTCCAGCGTACATTTGCCCGCCAGACCGTTTTCGAGCGGGCAAATGTTTCTAAACTTGCTTAGAAACATGCCCGCTGGAATCCTGTCCGTCGGACATGTTCGGTCGTCTGTACAGACTTACCGTACATGTCCGAGCGGCCGCCATCCCTCGCATGCGTCGAATGACTTCGACGCATGCGTGGAAGCATTGAACTGCCAGGGCCGCGCACATCGCCGGGTCATCGTCATCATTTTTTCGAGCGGCGACGTGCGTAGCGTACTTTCGTATTCCCGGACGTCTTACGCAAGAACAAAACATTTTTAAATTTTGACGCGGGAACGACGGCCATACTTTAAACAGCACATACGTGGGCTGTGTAAAGTTAGGGCACCTAAAACGATGACTAACTTTGCGACGGGAAACTAGACTACCAACGACGTAACGAACGCGAAAATCCGGCGTGGATCGCCGTAAGTACTAATTTGCATACCCGACGCTGGTTTACGACGTGAACTCCCCCCCAGCGGCGACCGAGGTATTGCATCCTAAGATCCGACAGTGTAATTCAATTACACCTGTCGGATCTTAGGGCAAACTGTGCGTAACTGATTCTATGAGGAGATACGCCGTCGTATCTCTTTTGTGAATCTGGCTCTCTGTGCCCAGTTGGCTGTATAAAAAAAAAACGTCTCTATTACTTCCTGGACAGACTTTGGGATGTGACACCTCGCCGCTCTGCTGCTCCAGCGCTCACCGGAGCACCAAGCAGGAGAGGAAGCGGGCACAGCTGTCTTCAGCTCTTAGCTACATGCCTAAGCCAGCGGGTCCATCAGACGGCTGGGTCGATCCTGACAATATGGGCAGGATCCTTTCAGAGCCTGGAGCCGATCTGTGACATCAGCTGACAGCGGGCTTTAGCCTGAGTCTGGGTCAAAGGAAAGCCAAAGAATCTTAATTTTTGTTACCCAGAAGAGAAGTATGGGCAAAAAATCTTTGGCCATACTTCTCTTATAAGAGGAACATTTTCTTTAACAGTTTCAGTATAAAATAACGTGACTAAAAATCCATGTCTCAGTAATTTGTCTCATTGCAGTGGCCTGTGTGCACTCTGTATCCCAAACAGGCAGGCATTTGCTTAACCACTTGAGATCCGTGCTATTGACAAAAGACGTCCATAGCGCGGCTCTCAAGTGCCGAGTGGACGTCTTTAGACGTCCTTTTATATGCATTACCCGCAGCGGGTAACCACTGTCCCGGCGCATCGCCGAAGAGCCGATGCGTGTACCTGGCGGCCGCGATGTCCGCCGGGTACACACGATCATCGGTGACACGGCAGGTGACAGCAGGGACGTGGAGCTCTGTCTGTCAAAAGTGTCCGATACGTCCGCCGCAATATCGCAGTCTCAATAAAAATCGCAGATCGCCGCCATTAGTAAAAAAAAGAATAATAAAAAAAATCATAATTCTGTTCCCCATTTTGTAGGTGCTATAACTTTTGCGCAAACCAGTCGTTTATTGCGATTTTTTTTTTTTTGTTTGGGAGCCACGTCGCACGACCGCGCAAATGTCAGTTAAAGCGACGCAGTGCCGGAAGCTGAAATTTCGCCTGGGCACGAAGGGTGTTTATGTGCCCAGTAAGCAAGTGGTTAAATAGCACTAGAGATATGCCTTATATTATATATTTCCCATTAGGGATACTAAAGGTCTCCCGGGGGAACATGAACGAATGGCACAGTACCCCATCCCCTTGGGCCTTTAAAGGGAGAGATGCAAGTAAAGGCAAGGTGTAGACAAAAAAAGCATGAGTTTAGTATCAATCACAGGAAGGCTACTTCAGTAGATGGAATGAACAAGACATGATGCTTTATTGATGATGCCCTAAATCCACTCCCATCCCATGATGACTTTCTAGACGGTTGCTCACACTGCTCTGATCAAAAACCAAACCTTGAGGTACAAAGGTTCATCTAAAAAAGTAGTGAGTGTAAAAAGTAAGGAGCTTGTGCTAAAGTTCACAATCCTCAGCAACACATTAGATTTCAGTTTCCTGTAGTCAAATCAGTTACGAAAATAATTTTTGTATTTTCCAGTTGCTACTGTAGTTTGCACATCCTTGTTGTTCATAACACTTACTTGCTGAATCAGGCTGATTGATGTATGAGGCATGAAACAAACCTTTCAGGTAAAATCTTATCTCATGAAGTCTCCCGCAATAGTCTAATTTCATCTGGCATGGCACCAATACGTCATCCCCACTTTGCCCCAGTGACGAAAACAAACACCGACATAATATACCCTCCCAAAATACTGCATAATAAAAATTTGACGATACTCGTGTATCAGCATTGGTGTGTCTCCCTATTGAGAAATAATATGTGCATTTTTGCCTAGACACGCTTGACATCACACTGTGGTTAGTTGTTTAATAAGAGACGTGCTGATCCTAGGGCTTCGCCCTTTTATCTGCCAAGGGTGTATAATCATATCCTGAATATACGTCTATGTCCCATGATTAATTCTTTCTAGTAAAGAATTTGCATTGCTCCATCTTTAACACCATGGAAACACATTCAGATACATTGTGCAAGATTTCATACAAAGGATCACTTCCCTTTTTTATGGTACTCACAAAACACCCAATATAGGTGCACTGTACCTTTGACTGGCAGACTCTACCAGGCAAATCATAGGAAGAAGAATGTATCATGGCTGGCTTAACCACTTCAGCCCTGGAAGAATCAGGCCATTTTTTACGATATGGCACTGTGTCGCTTTACCTGACAATTGCGTGGTCCTGTAAGGTTGTATTCAAACTTTAAGTCTTTTTTTTACCCACAAATAGAGCTTTCTTTTTGTGGTATTTGATCACCTCTGCAGTTTTAATTTTTTTGCGGTATAAACAAAAGAAGAGCAAGAATTTTGAAGAAAAAAAACACAATGGGCCAGATTCACATAGAACTGCGGCGGCGTAACGTATCATACGTTACACCGCCGCAAGTTTTCATCGCAAGTGCCTGATTCACAAAGCACTTGCGATGAAAACTACGCTGGCGGCCTCCGGCGCAAGGCGGGCCAATTCAAATGGGCGTGTGCCATTTAAATTAGGCACGCTCCTGCGCCGGACCTACTGCGCATGCTCCGTTTCCTAACTCCGGCCGTGCTTTGCGCGCCGTGACGTAATTTTTTCGAACGGCGACGCGTGTAGTGTACTTCCGTATTCCCGGACGTGTTACGCAAACGACGTTAAATTTAAAATTTTGACGCGGGAACGACGGCCATACTTTAGACAGCAATACTAAAGTTAGGGCAGGTCAAATAACGACTAAAATTGTGACGGGAAACTTGACTACGGACGACGTAGCGAACGCGAAAATCCGTCGGGGATCCGCCGTAACTGCTAATTTGCATACCCAACGCTGGAATACGACGCAAACTCCACCCAGCGGCGGCCGTGGTATTGCATCCTAAGATCCGACAGTGTAAAACAATTACACCTGTCGGATCTTATGGATATCAATGCGTAACTGATTCTATGAATCAGTCGCATAGATAGAAACAGAGATACAACGGCGTATCAGGAGAAACGCCGTTGTATCTCTTTGGTGAATCTGGCCCAATATTTTTTACTTTTTGCTATAATAAATACCCCTAATTAAAAAAAAAGTTTAGGCCAATATGTATTCTTTTACATATGTTTGGTAAACAATAAGCATATATTGATTTGGTTTTTTAAAGGGATTGCCCTATATATACGGCGATTCCCTAAGGAGAGCCATCCTGCTGCTGTATATAAACAGGAGCCGGTCCGGAAGTGGTTAAAGTCTATGGGACATGAACGTGAAAAATCTTCCCCTCACCAGCGGGGGGGATATTTTATGCTGTGGACGGCTCTGCTAACCATTTAGACCATACTTTCTGGTAGTTTTTGGGACAACCTCTGTTAAAGTAAGTGTCTTTATAAAGGGGAAGGTTCTGATTCACTAAGTTTTTCCAGAAAATGCTTGTCGGTGGGGTTGGTTTCTTCCAATGGAGTGTGATGGCTTTTCTGGCATAAAATAGTAACAAACTCACCATAGTGCGCTCTGCTACAGTGGGGATGAACTGCTCAACCAGTCCTAACAGGTATATCGACATAGAGAGCTGCAAAGAGATGTTGCTAACCAAACCGATACATGACAATATTTCCTCCCAAAATTCCACTATATATATATATATATATATACAGTATATATATATATATATATATATATATATAGCTGGGCAGGTCCAGAAGATGTGGGTAAAGTCTCCCAGAGTTCCCCCACATCTCCAGCATTCTGGGGCAAGACTGGAATTTATTTTGTGTAGTCTGTATGGGGTAAAATAGGCATTATGGGTTATTTTAAAATGCATTATACGGTCTCTAAGAGAGACTAGAGATCGGAAAGGGAAGTCCCAGATATCATCCCAGTCATCACTATGGAGTTTTGGGACGTCCTGGAGCCAACGAGCCCTGAGTCGTTCTATGACTGGTAGGGAGACTCTAAGGAGATGAGAGTATATCTGGGAAGTCGGTTTTTTTAAACAGTCGAGTCTGAGGATATCCTCCAGAGAGGCCTGTATAAACTGAGGGCTAGAATAGGGAAATTGGCAGCTGAAGGCATGGGAGATTTGTAAATATCTGAAGAATTATGACTCTGGGACATTAAATTTAGAAATGAGGAGAGATAGTGGAATCAAGGAATCACCTTCAACTACTTGGGAAAGCGTTTTCACGTTGAATTTGATCCAGGCGTGAGGCTCAGGTATCATGTAGAAGTGGGCCAGATTGGGGTTACACCACAACAGAGCGTTCGGGGAATGTGCATCTTTCGGATAATGTTCAAGTTTTAGACCACCTCTCCACACCTGTAAGGTAGTACGCATTGATGGGGTTAGGTTATAAGGAGCGTGAGGGCCATTGAAGAGCAATAATTTGAGGGCCTTAAGAGATTGCACCACTGCCGCCTCCAGTAGCACTGCGGAGTTGGTAGCATCTGGATTCAGCCACCATACCGGTTGTGACCAGTTGTGTGTCCAAAAAGTATTCGTATAGGTCAGGGAATGCCAGTCCCCCCTGGGAGGCCGGTCGCAGCAATGTGGTCCACCTATATCTTGGAGACTGAGGGCCCCAGACAAAGGAGGAGAACATACTGTTAAGTTGAGTGAAAAAAGATTTGGGAATCCATTGTGGTGAGTGCCTAAAAAGATAGGTACATTTTGGTAGAACGTTCATTTTAATCAGGTTTATTATTACCTAACAGTGATAAGGGTAGGGACTCCCATGCCTTCAGCTTCTGCCTAACCTCTCGGACCACTGGGGACAGATTCAGAGCTATATAGTCTGTGGCCTTCCTAGAAACCTCCACTCCAAGGTAGCGAAAATGTTCCACCCACAAAAGCGGCAAATCTGGGGAAGCCTGTTCCCGGGCAGCCGGGTCAATGGGGAATAGGAGGGACTTGGACCAGTTCACACACAGAATCATTAGTTTACTCAACTGATTATTCAAACAAGTTGGAAACTAAACATCTGTTTTTTAGAATAACTTTCATCAAAGCTATTTTAAAGGATCAAGTAGTGGCCTACAGATTCAGAATAGCTAAACTATAGTTAGATTGCCCGCAACATTTACAATCATGCTGTCAAATTTACAGCAGTGATCCTGACAAAGTAAAAAGCCGGATTATTTTTTGTAAAAATAGACAATTTTTTAGAGCTGACCCCAATGAGATCTAAAAATGACAGTCACGCAGCTGTACATAAAAATATTTATTCTTGTATAAAGTGTAGCGAATTGAGCCACATGAATTAACACTTTAGAGCCCATTCACACCTTGGCGTTTTGTCGCCTGTAGCGCGACGTGCACAAACGCCAGAGGGACCAAAATACATGTAAGGCTATGGGCATGGTTCACATCTGAACGCCGATGCGCCTGACGCGCATCGCATGTAGTCAATAAAAGTTCCGGACCCTTTTTTGGCACGCATATCGAGCGATATGCGCGTATTTGAGCGTTTCCATTTCCCATAGAAAGTAATGGAAACGCTCGATTCAAGCGACTTGCGCGACAACGGGCGTTTGCTACGGGCGTTTCGTCAATAGAACTTGTCGCCCATGCAGAAGATTAAAAAAATCTACCAACATAGCAACAAGTGATGAAAAGATGATAGTTTTTCCTATTGGCTAAAAAAAAAACGTCAAAGTACAAAAACGTCGGACAACGCTGTATGCAAACGTGCATATTAGCATGAATCCGCGCGACAAAACGCCAGAAAAAAACGCCGGAAAACGCCGCTATTGCCTACGCCTAGGTGTGAATGCAGCCTAATGTATTAAAAATTGCAGAGCTATTCATACTGCTGAAATATATGCACATACATTCTTTGCTAAAATTGAATGTCACCAACCTATTTTCTCTTTCATTCGAATGTTCTTGATTTACACAAAAGAAAATCAATCAGGAAAATGCTGCATTATGATCTTATGAATGAAGAACATCCAACCTGGAAAAAATAGCCTAGTAACTTTCAAATTTGCTGGTATTCATACAAAACAAATGTACATGCAGTTTCACAGATAAATAGCTATGCAATTTTTTTTTTATAACTACATGCCTTAAAGTGGAACTGGGCTTAAGGATGCTGAGAATGATGGGGGGGAAGTAGTTTTTTACCGGCAAAGGCATACAAAGACCTTTACCAAAAAACTAAAATTTCTGGGCCAGATTCACAGCAGAAATACGCCGGCGTATCTACTGATACGTCGGCGTATTTTCAAATTTGCCGCGTCGTATCTTGATTTGGAATCCTCAAACCAAGATACGGCGGCTTTTGGCATAGATCCGACAGGCGTACGGCTTCGTACGCCTTCGGATTGTAGGTGTAATTCTCTGGCGGCCGCTGGGTGGAGTTTGCGTAGTTTTCCAGCGTCGGGTATGCAAATTAGCTGTTTACAGCGATCCACGTCGCATTCTCTAACGTCGGTTTTTCCCGTCGTAAAGTTAAGTGTGCTATTTAGATGGTGTAAAATTACAGCATCCATGTTAAAGTATGGCCGTCGTTCCCGCGTCGAATTAAAAATTTTTTTTTTGCGTAAGACGTCCGGAAATACGAAAGTACGTCGCCGTTCAAAAAACACGTCGGGGCGCCGTAATTTCGCGCAAAGCACGGCGGGAAATTTCCAAACGGAGCATGCGCAGAACGTTCGGCGCGGGAACGCGCCTAATTTAAATGGTACACGCCCCATTTGAATTAGGCGGGCTTGCGCCGGACGGCTTTACGCTACACCGCCGAAAGTTTACACGCAAGTGCTTTGTGAATCAAGCACTTACGCTGGAAACTTGCGGCGGCGTAGCGTAAACGGGATACGATACGCCGCCGCAAATCTACATGAATCTGGCCCTCTATCTTTTGGCATTGCAGTTCTTAACCACTTGACCCCCGGAAGATTTACCCCCTTCATGACCAGGCAATTTTTTGCAATACAGCACTGCATTACTTTAAATGACAGTTTCACAGTCATGCCACGCTGTACCCAAATAAAAAGTAGGTCCCTTTTTTCCCACAAATAGAGCTTTCTTTTGGTGGTATTTGATCACCTCTGCGGGTTTGTTTTTTTTGCACTATAAACAAAAAAATACAGACAACTTTGCTGTCTGCTATAAAACATATCCAATAACATTTTTTTTTTTTTTTTTATAAATTCAGGCCAATGTGTATTCTGCTACATATTTTTGGTAAAACAAATCCCAATAGGCGTATATTTATTGGTTTGCGCAAAAGTTATAGCGACTACAAGCTATGGGATTTTTTTTTTACTAGTAATGGTGGCAATCTGTGACTTAAAGCGGGACTGCAATATTACGGCAGACAGTTGAACACTGACTGACACTTTTGACACATTTTGGGGAACCAGTGACACTAATACAGTGATCAGTGCATATTTTTAGCACTAATCACTGTACTAGTGTCACTGGTTCCCCAAAATGTGTTAAACGTGTCGGTTAGTGTCTGCCGAAATAATGACACTGGCTGGGAAGGGGTTAAACATCAGGGGCAATCAAAGGGTTTGCGGTGTGCCTATCTTGTGTGTTTATGTACTGTGGGAGGTGCTTTTACTAGGGGAAGGCATGGATCCATGTCTCTGCTTTGCAGGAACACAGGATCCATGCCTTCCCTACTGACAGAATGGCGATATGTCTTGTTTACATAGACAGATCGCCATTCTGCCTCTGCGTTGGATGATTGGCGGGTGCTGGCAGAAAATGAGTCTGCGGTACCCGCAGATCAACTCCTGCTGTGTGTAATCATAGCTGGAGAGGGTCGCCAGGGGCCCACATGTACGCCCCAGACCCGCAAGTGTCGGATCACATATTAGGTACTTGACCTGGCGCAGTAGTGCCACCTTGCCGCTGTATAAGTAAGTTATATGGGTGGCAAGTAGTTAAATGCCACCTCCAGACAATAAACGATGTAACAACGAATTGCTAATTAACCATTTGTTTTTAAATGGTGCTAGTTGACCTCTGTCTATTTTTTATGCATCCACGTAAACTAAAGAGCCTGTCATTAACAATGGCAGTGCATATAAATGTTGGAAATGCACGTAAAAAAAGGATGAGTACTCACACAGAAAAGTGTGATTTTTTTTTTCTTTTTGTTTTGGATAGAGTGGAAAGAGATTAGAACACCTGACACCTGTGACCCCTGTTGCAGAGATTCCACATCTTTATTTGTCCTCTTTACTATTATCATTGAAAGTGAAAGTAGAAGAAAATCCCAAATTTTGTGTTCACACCAGAACAGCTACCCCCTCAGAAGCCGCTGAGTATTCTGGTTACCCTGTTCACTATTGAGCCCTGAGCAGCGTGTTGCCCCTGCCGACACCACCAAAATACCTTGGCTAGGTTACTCCCTGGCTGTCACACAAAGTATAAACATGCACATACTGATAACATAAATGTTTAACTTGTATTAATGTCATGGAGATGGTAAAACAGAATAACACAATACAGTACCACTGTAAGCCACTCACACCCGTACTGCAGGACTGAAAATGTAAACATGAGCTCCCAAACCAAGAAATGTTCCCCAAGTGAGGGAATAAGCAGGCCCGGATTTCCCACAAGGCCACTGAGGCCAGGCCTTGGGGCGGCAGGGCACCAAGGGGCGGCAGTGGCATGGAGTCCCCCGACGTACAGTAACATACAGTTAAGGGCGGTAAGTTATGGGGGAATCCGCTCGCTCGTTAACAAGTGATTGCGGCGATGTCGCCGAAATCACTTGTAAAATGTGTGCTCTCGTCTGTCCTCCCCTCTCCCCCCACCCCACATATCTCTCTTTGCTGGCTCTGTCTTCGGGACTCCGTCCTCCCCCCGGCCACCGAGTCTGTCTCTTGTCACTGCTGCCGATGTACACAGAGAGAGGGGAGAGCTGTGCTCTTCCCATCTCAGCTGTGACAGGAGTTCTAGCACAGTGCTAGGACTCCTGTTTTGGAGGTGACAGGGTCAATAAAGAGAACATGTCACCTCCAATTGCTATCACACAGGGAATTGTTTTCTCCTGTGTCATAGCAAAAAAGTTAGGTGAAAAAAATTGATAAAAAATAAATAAATAATAAGAAATAATAATTAAATTTATAAAATAAAAATTTAAAGAATAAGAAAAATAATAAGGAAAATAATAAAAAAATTATACAAAAATTTATAAAAGTAAGCGACAAGCTACAAAAAAAAAGTAAAAAAGTAAAAAATAAATAAAAAATATTTCAACTAACCGTGCCGCCCATTCTCCGTTGATTTGGGGGGGGGGTTTGGTTGGCGGGGAGGGGGTGCATTGCGGAACCTGGCCTTGGGACGGCAGGGAGAGCAAATCCGGCCCTGGGAATAAGATGAGAAAGAAAGAACAAACACTGGGCTAGCCCACTTGCTGACTGTCGGTGAACACAGTCAGAGTTTAACTTAGGCAAGTAAATTTTCAGCAGATACCCCAAGCACATAAGGAACTCTTCTGCCGGCTAGTTGGGGCCCTTATATTGGTGCGCAATAGAAATGTAGTCTCTGTGGGGTAAACCGAGTTGCCCAAAAGAAGGTACAATAGCTAACGGCGTTCCCCTTCAATAAACGCAGGTAGGGTCAAGAGTCACTTTAAGGATGTCAGATGGTAACAGAGATTGCTTTGGAAGGAAAAGGGGAAAACAGATTTTGGCTGAAGTACAGTATGTCCCTTTAAATGGAACCAGCACTTGGATAGATCAAGTCTGAAGTGGTGTGTGTAAAGAATCTCTGCCTACTAGGGAAGCAAAGAGGTGAATTCTGGTATCCTGTAGTCAGTGTTGATAAAGGCAGTAAGGAGGTTAGACTGCAGCACTGGGAGGGTTATAGCATCTGTGTCTAAAGATAATATGCCTGCTGGCGTGTTTGGAGGCAGGGTTTCCTCACCTGCCACAGACGGCGCCTACTGTAGTTCTCCTTAAGAAATTATGGTCCATGATGAGGTCTAACTTGCGCGTCTCAGGATTTATTGCTGATACACTGCTCTGGGACAATCCCAACTTAGTGGAAATGTACAAGTTAGACGGCTTCCTGTCCTGGAGACTGGCCTGTATCTACAATATTGCCTAATTATTTTAACAAAATATACTTAAATCATTTAAGGACTTGCAGACTGAATTCAACCTTCCTAGGCACCAATTCTATAGATACCTGCAGCTCCGGCAGCTCCGGCATGCTCTGCAGGCCCAGGGTCAGATTTCTGTTCTCCAGTAAGTAGATTCAGGTAGAGTTAGGCCGACTTATCAGTAGATAAGTCGACCTAACTCAGAATCTACGCCGACTTATGTTTAAGCGTATGCTCAAACAGAGATACGCTTAAACATATCTAAGATACGACGGCTTGCGCCGTCCTATCTTAGATTGCAATATTTTGGATGGCCGCTAGGTGGCGCTTCCATTGCGGTCGACGTAGAATATGTAAATTAGTTGATACGCCGATTCACGAACGTACGCCCGGCCGCCGCAGTCGATTTACGCCGTTTCCATAAGGCATTAGCAGGCCTAAAGTAATTCCATCTATTAGGTGGAATAACAATGTTAAAGTATGGCCGCCGTTCCCGCCTCGAGATTCGAATTTTTGACGTTGTTTGCGTAAGTCGTCCGCGAATTGGGATTTACGTTGTTTACATCCACGTCGAAATCAATAGGCCCGTGCGGCGTACTTAACCGCAATTCACACTGAGAAATGTAGTCGCCCGGCGCATGCGCAGTACAACAAAAACGTAAAAAACGTGAGGTCAAGCCTCATTGCCATTAAACACGCCCCCCTCCAACACATTTGAATTTGGCGTCCTTACGCCCGCCCGCTTTAGGCTACGCCGCTGTACAGTATATTAGCAGGCAAGTACATTGAGAATCATGTACTTGCCTAGCTAACTTACGGCGGCGGAGCCTAAACACGCTAAGCTACGCCGCCGTAACTTTGCTCCTATCTACCTGAATCTACCTACAACTGTCTAGTCATCCCTTGATAAAAGATGTATTTTTTGGTCGGGAGAAAAGGGGCCTAATATCCCATATCTATTCCAGCCTTTTATCAACTGTACAAGATTCAGCGATTTTACCAAGTAGAAGAGGTTGGACGGAAAACCTTGGGGTTATCAATGGCGAAACGTGGGACACATGCTTACAAGCAGGTCCTCTCACTTCAGTTTCACAATCACATAGGTTGCCCTAAACATTGCGGGGAGGAGGGATCGCTTATCCACCTGATGTGTCGCTGTCCTAAGCTGCACCGGTTCTGGGGTAATGTAACTGGGGTTATTTCCTCGGTTTTCCAAGTTAGAGTCCCTTTGGACCCCCTACTATGTATATTGGGTGCAGTTGATGAAGAACTCTACCCAATTAATATTGCAGTGATCAGACTCTTGTACTTAGCGCGAAAGTTAGTGGCTAGATTTTGGTTATCCCCGCATGTCCCGACCAAGAAACAATGGATTGAACAGGTTAACCTGATCCTTATACGGGAACACCTTACATATCAGCATAGAAATGCAGCCCGGAAATGTAATTCCATATGGCAGCCCTGGTTGGAGGCCCCTGGGTTGGCACCCCCGCGACTGATTTTAACTTGGTTGCTGTAGGTATGAGGGACATTTTTAGTTGGGGGAAAGGTCTGTCTCTGTTTGGAGTGCATATTATATAGGTGTTGCACTTTAGGCACATGTTTTCGATTTCTGGTGGGAAGTAGTTCAGCTTATGTGGGCAGACTGTGGGGTGTAGTGTCTAAGTTGTGGCCCGTGGGCCTCATGTGTGATAGTGTTGGGGGGTGAAGCTGCTTTTGCCCACCCAGCACTGTCTAATTTATCTTTTCTAGCAACATGTGTCATGATGATACTTTTGGTGCCACTATTGTATTCCACATGATGTACATGTTTTATTGCTGTGTTAATTGTGATTTTCTTATTTGTGGTTTGTAATCTGTATTTTATTTTGCTGGCACAATAAACCATTTTTCTGATTTAAAAAAAAAAAAAAAAGATAATATGCCTGTACTGTAAAATGTTCTAGCAACTGAATACAAACAACAGGTTTGAAGGCAATTGCAGTGTTGTGTGGGTTTAGAACCCTTTCACCTTGTCTCACAGGACAGCAGGGCAAAATGATGACCTTCTGTTTAGAAGGGGACCCTGTTTGTTAGTCCTCATGTAGGGCTGTGTAGTTAGCAATGACCCGTTCTGTTTTCCCCAAATTCCACTAACCTGCCTCCGCAGGATAACCAGCTCCCTCTATCAGCTCTGCAACTTACCGGCTCGGCCCAATCGTGCCTGGGCCTCTGTGGATCCATTCTGTTTTTTTTTTCACTTTAATGTTCGGACTCCAACCAGTCGCTCCCATCTCCCCCCATGTTCCCAGGCTTTCCCCCTTTAAATGCCCCTTCCACTCCGGTCCTCTTGGGTGGTGTAGTTCAGCTTCAGCTAATGGATTCAAGAATTCCCCGCGTCCTCAGCATTCCTGTATGGATTGCGGGATAACTAGGTTGTGGAACATTGCCATCTTGTGGCCAAATACAGTTCCACATAACAGTAACGTAGTGTTTCAGTTCCAGTGACCCTGTTGACACCCCAGGATTGTCTCACTTTGGAGAGATTTTCTCTCACTTCTTGTTCTGGCTATGGGACAGGAGGGTGAAGGGAAATCTCCCCAATGGGACACTAATGACGAAACAAAAACTGACAGGAGTTATAACCCTCCCTTACTCTTTCCAAAATGAAAAACAAAGTTTGCCTTAATCAAAGGCATAACTAGAAACTTCAGGACCCCGGTGCAAGAAACCATGAAAGGCCCCCCTGTGATGGGATCAACAGGGGTAGTGCTGGGGAGAATGGGGGTCAGTGGCAGTGCTGGGGGAAGTGATCAGTGGCAGTGCGGGGGGGTTGATGGGATCAGTGGCAGTGCTCGGGGGGTGATCAGTGCAGTGCTCCGGTCGGTGTGATGAGTTGCTTCAAAATATCTTATGATGTAATTAGGATACAATTATCCAGCAGTAAGACTGCATCATACTTTTATAGAGAAAATGGCTCCAGATATGACAGTCCCTGTGGTATACTGGAAATCATCCCTGGCCCTCAAATGGATGAAAAAATCTACAGAAAGAGCTCACGCCACCAAAGATCAGTTCATGTTTGATCCTTGGTAGCGTGAACTCTTGTTGATTGATTCATCTCTATACCCCCATGTGCGTTGGGTAGGTCCCATGGGCTGATAGGGGTAACCCTCTTTGGAGGCTTTTTAATTCTGCTATTCTGGAGCATATGACAATTATAGATCATCATTACAGTCAAGATCTATATATTGTATATGTTAATGTGGCCCTGAAGAAGCGGGGGTTCCCGCGAAACACGTTGACCAACTTATCATTGAACAAATACACGAACTCCAATTTATCTACCAAAAATATTGTGATTCTCTGTACTGTATAATATACAACTCTATGTTTTTTATGAATAATATGTAAATTCAATAAAATTTGGTAATTTTTTTAACATTTTGTGTGCTGTGTTCGCAGAGGCATATTTAAAGTACACTTCTATTTGGTTTCTTCCTTCTACTTGATTTACAGTTTCCACTTATCAACGCACTACTGACATGCTTATAAATCGATGCTTCTGAAAATGATTGACAGGAGTTGCAGATCATGCATTGGTGCTCTCATTCCAGTGACCCCCTAGGTATTAAATGCTTACCTTGGAGCGTGCGACTTGGCGATTATGTTTTAGTACACGCTTGTGAACCACCCCTGGGTTCTATAATGGTAACAGGATCCTGGGCTTCCCACGCAGTTCCTCAGGAATAATGGGGAATAAAAAAAGCTGATAGTGTGATATCGCTTTAAACGTTTTATTAAACAAATAAGAACAACCCGCAGTGGGGTACTCACATGTGCCAGGTGCGTTAGTGCACCACTCTGTGTATGGCATGAAATACTACAGCGGCTGGTTTTGGAATGGTGTATATTTCCTCCTAAGCAGATAAACTGTCTGTCGTGTCATCCTGGCCCCTCCCCTACTATGGCAGTGATGAAGGCACTCTCCCATTATCGCTTCTGCAGCAGCGGGGCCCCCATAGTGGTAGAACTACCAGAGTCCAGTTGCAAATGCCACCTGTGCGTCACTGGTAGTTCTGTCACTGTCTTTAATACTTCTTTAAAGCAGTATTAAACCCAAAAGTAAACATTTATCATGTTACAGCTTACCAATTCTTAGATGTGATGCTGCCTTCGTTTTCTTTTTAGGCTTTCTTCACGCCTTCACACCTCCCAACTTTTTGAGATGGGAATGAGGTACATCTATTAGCGCCCCCCCCCCCTCCACCAGACTGACAATGCTGCTTTCTGCGGTGCCTCCTGTGCTTATCCCTCCAGAGTTGTGTCTCACTAAAACTGGAGGTGTGTTACTGGCCAGATCACCAGGTATGGGCACACTGATATGCCTGCAGCCCTTCATTCCTGTGGATCATGGAAACAGAATCCCTGGCTTTGAGTGGCATTCTAAGCTTAGCCTGGGGATATCCCAGTAGGCTGTGGGAGCAGGACACGTCATACTTACCTAGGTGAGAATGGCAGCAGGGCGGGCCAGATTTAAAAAAATATATAGAAAAAAAGAAAAAAACGGGGGGTAGATTCACGTAGGGGCGCGCAATGGTACGGCGGCGCAGCGTATCGTTTTCACGCTACGCCGCCGTAACTTACAGGAGCAAGTGCTGTATTCAGAAAGCACTTGCTCCGTAAGTCGCGGCGGCGTAGCGTAAATGGGGCCGGCGTAAGCGCACGTAATTCAAATGTGGAATGGGGGGCGTGTTTTATGTAAATGTATGATGACCTGACGTGATTGACGTTTTTTTTACGGACGGCGCATGCGCCGTCCGTGTACATATCCCAGTGTGCATTGCTTCCAAGTACGGCGCAACGACGTATTGGTTTCGACGTGAACGTAAATTACGTCCAGCCCTATTCGCGAACGACTTACGCAAACGACGTCAAAAATTCTAATTTCGAAGTGGGAACGACGTCCATACTTAACATTGGCTGCGCCTCCTAATAACAGGAACAACCTTATGCCGAAAAAGCCTAACGTAAACGACGTAAATACATTGCGACGGGTGTAGGTACGTTTGTGAATCGGCGTATCTAGGCAATTAGCATATTCTACGCCGACAACAACGGAAGCGCCCCTAGCGGCCAGCAGCAGAATGTACCCTAAGATACGACGGCGTAAGAGACTTATGCCAGACGTATCTTAGGCTAATGTCGGCGTATCTAGCTTTCTGAATACAGAAAGTAGATACGCAGGCGCAGCTTAGCAATTACGTGGCGTATCTATGGATACGCCGGCGTAATTGTTCTCTGAATCTACCCCCCTGTTATTTGTGGAGGAGACAGGGTTGCACAGAGAAAAAGACAAATTTCAGAGTGAAGTCCGCTTTAACGTACAAAATCAAAAACATGCTTGTTAATGCGGCAATGCAACAGACCAGTACAAAACCAGACCAGGTCTCTTGGGCTGGGCCACCCCTCCCCCTCTTCATTACCTCTTATTAGTGGCCACCAGTATATAGGAGGAATCCCTTCAGTTCTCCCATATAGAGGAGTTTATCTCCCAAGGTTGAGACACAGGTTCTTTCATTCTATTAACAGGTTAGGACCCACTAATTCAGGGTACTTTGTCGCAGTAAGTGGTCTTAGCGCTATATGACCATATAGTGTGACCAAACCCCCGTATTTTTGAATATGTTCAGGTGTTTTTAACTAGCCTGGCAGGATAAATGTCATTTTTGCATGTGTGCGCTATAATCTGTTTTGTACTGTCTTTGGTCTTATTATTATTTAGGTATTTATATAGCTCTGCCAATTTACGCAGCGCTTTACATATACAATGTACATTCACATCAGTCCCTACCCTTAAGGAGCTTACAATCTAAGGTCTTATAGCAGCACCATCTTAGATGTATATAAAAAATATGGTAAGATGGCGCACGATTATTAGAGCATACACAATAATGGTCGATAGGATAATATTATATGGTCCATAAATGAATAAAATAAATAAAAGGCACTAAACGTTAAAGTCCAATGTCCAATAAAAATCCAGTGAATAGTCCAAATACATGTATATGCACTAGCGGCAGCAGCCCTGAAGCAGAAGCAAGCTCTGGAATATATTGTAAAAAAAGAGAGAGATGCGCCAATCTAAGTGCAGTAAATAGAAAATTTAATAGGGATGTATGTCAAATGGCTACTCAAAAAACATGAGAGGTACAGGGCATATAGGTGGTAGTGCCGGCCCAGTGTCACTACGAATGGTCAGCGATCCCTGGTCCCGATCCACAATCCTCGGCAGACAGGAGAGCTGGATGAGATGGAAATCCAGTGTTACTGGGAGCCATGGGGGAGCAGGAAACCAGATGCGCCGATCGAGACGGCGTGCGTGTCAGCGTGGAGCTCCGTGTTCCACGTCACTTCCGGTGCGAGGACAGCACGCTGCGCTCCACGCTGAAATGCACGCATCTTGATCGGTGAATCTGGTTTCCTGCTCCCCTGTGGCTCCCAGTAACACTGAACTTCCATCTCATCCAGCTCTCCTGTCTGCAGAGGATTGTGGATCGCGACCAGTGACACCGGGCCGGCACTACCACCTTAATGCCCTGTACATCTCATGTTTTGTGAGTAGCCATTTGGCAGCATGTGACATACATCCCTATTAAATTTTCTATTTACTGCACTTAGATTGGCACATCTCTCTCTTTTTTTACAATATTAGGCCTCGTACACACGAGGGGACATGTCCGATGAAAACGGTCCGCGGACCGTTTTCATCGGACATGTCCGCTCGGAGATTTCGGTCTGATGGTTGTACACACCATCAAACCGAAATCCGCGCGGACAGGATACGCGGTGACGTGGCAGCGCCGTTGCCGCGACGATGATGCAGCGACGTGTGCGACCCTGGAAGGTCAATGCTTCCACGCATGCGTCGAATCACTTTGTCGCATGCAAGGGCTTTCGGCCGAGCGGACATGTCCGGTAAGTCGTACAGACGACCGAACATGTCCGACGGACAGGCTTTCAGCGGACATGTTTCTTAGCATGCTAAGAAACATTCGTCCGCTGGAAACCTGTCCGATCCGCCGAAAAATTGTCCAGTCGGCCGTACACACGACCGAACATGTCTGCTGAAACTGGTCCGCGGACCAGTTTCAGCAGACATGTTCGGTTGTGTGTACGAGGCCTTAGATGTATAGCATTTTTAGGGTGTGCCCTCCAAGTATGTTTTTGAATGCAACAAACCAGGACACGTGGTCTAAATGGGCTCTGTGCCTTCGATAGCAGTAAAGCCCAAACCTGACAGGGGTTCCAATTCTTTTCCACTCTATCCAAAATAAAAAAATAAATAAAAAAAGCTTGACATACACTTTTATATAATTCTCCTGATTATTATGATCTTTAAATCTATAATAAATTAAACATCGGCCTATAGTAAGCAGGATAATAACATTTTTGGAGAAATTAGATGCATGTATGTACAGGACCTTTGCACCAAAGTGCCCTTTGTTTCCCTCTCTTTTCCCAGAACTGACTGATGGTTTACTGTAACTGAGCAAATAAAATGCAGAATCTCAATATATTTACAGCAAATATTTCAGTATTTCTAAGTTGTGTAGTTATTGATCAAGCCCTTTGCCCCCTTTTGAGTCGATGTCAGAAACAAATACAACTTTTTTTTTGTGAATCCTGGCAGCCCAGGGGGCCAGACGTTGATGTGTGCACGACTCACATTAGTGTACTGCTCCACAATGGGAAGCTTTCGTCACTACCCTGCAGGTTCCTCTTACATAAGGGAGTGAAGTTTGCTGTCCTGAGTGGGTGTCTCATCATCTCCTGGTCATGATGTCAATGCCTGGGACAAGAGGTCAGTCTTATTGATCGCTGTGCAAGCAGCAGCAGCCTGTTTACAGAGATCTGGGACTCCAAAAAAAGAAGCAGAAGCATCCTGCATGCATTGAACTGAATAAGGATGGATCAGAGAAGCTTCCACTCCATGCCAGTGGTCCTGTTATTTGTGGGCACACTGGTACACATCACCCCGGCTGTCAGTGGACTGGTCAGGGAGCACTATGTGGCTGCTGTTACAGTGGACTGGGATTACAGCAATGGACAAGATCCAAGGTAAGTCCTTTAAATATATGTCATAGAGCAATTGGATTGTCTGTAGTGGTTTGGTAAAACCTATAGGGGGTCTATTTATTAATGCTTTCACCGAGGATCCAAACAAGTTTCACCTAGGATTCACACATTTTCATATAAGATTTATTTTGAAAAAGGCGTGATAGTTGTGTAAATGGTGGATGAAAACACTAATAAATAGACTTCATAAAATGGTTTTCTTTTTCACCATATAAAGTGACACTAAGTGCAAAATTGAAGCATGGTTGTACATGCAACTGATTTCCAGAAAAGTGTACTATAAAATGTTGATTTTTTTGGCCGCCAAATTCAGTTTATATAACAAATGTATGACGTCTCATCATTACGCATTTTTTACTCTGGTAATTTTGTGAAAAAGAATTAAAGCAGCCCTTTATGGGGGTAAGAAATTATATTGTACTGTTTTTCTGCAGATTTAAAAAAATAAAAATAAAAAAAAATATATATATATATATATATATATATATATATATATATATATATATATATATATATTTTTTTTAAATCTGCAGAAAAACAGTACAATATATTTATATGTATGGTATTTTTTATAAGAAATTATAAGAAAAAATACAATTTTACTGAATTTATTAGAATTCAAAATAATTTAACATAGTTAAAATAATAATAATAATAATAATAATAATAATAATAATAATAATAATACATGTAAGGGAGTGGATGGAAATGATCAATTCACACTTCAGTCATTTTTTTAACTTTCATTTAATAATAACTTCACCCCTTGCTGTGCACTCGTTGAGAATAAAAACATTTATTTTGTGGAATTAAGTTGTGAAAATGCATGTAGTTTATGCATTTTTAAACATGCATTAGGCTGTTATTTTTTTAATTTTTCACATAACAGTTTTTATAGATTTTTACAGAGAAAACAAAAAGTAAAAACATTCAAGAAATGTAAGCGCAATGTTAGGCTGCTATTTTGTATGTGTGAATCATTTCACGTTCTTCATTTAACTGCATGCATTTTTACATTACTAAAAGTTAGTTCATAATTTTTTACAGGCTGACAATTTATGCAGTGGTGCTTTACATATATTGTACATTCACATTAGACCTTGTCCTCTAGCCTACAATCTAAGGTCCCTATCTCACAAACACACAGACTAGGGTCAGTTTAGACAGGAGCCAAACAACCTACCAGCATGTCTTTGGCGTTTGGGAGGAAACCCGTGTAAGCACAGGGAGAACATACAAACTCCATGCAAACAGAGTCATGTTTGGAATTCAAACTGGTGACCCTAGTGCTGCAAGGGTAAAGTGCTAACCACTAAGCCGCAATTTATTATTACTATTATTATGTAAAATAATATATTATATTATAATTAGGGGTGCAACGAATCACAGTTGATCCGTGATCCGAACGGGTCACCCCCTTCGGATCGGAACACACTGTGATCCGCGGATTGCCGTGGCTCCGGAGCTAGGCTGAAGCCGCGGCCTTTCCTAATGTTATGGCCGCGGCTCCGTAGCTAGGCCAAAGCCGTGGCCTTTCCTAACGTTATGGCTGCGGCTTCGGCCTACCTCCGGAGCCGCGGCCATAACGCTAGGAAAGGCCGCGGATTCGGCCTAGCTCCGGGGCCGTGGCCATAACATTAGGAAAGGCAGCGGCTTCGGCCTAGCTCCGGAGCCGCGGCCATCTTGGTACACCCGGCGGCGGCCCTCCTCTGTTTACACCCACAGAGGAGGAGCCCGCACTCGTGGGACACACGCTGGGAGAGTCTGTACTAATTGAGGGGGGGGGTCTTGCCCGAGGGGGGGGGGGAGTGTCTGTTGGTACTACCTGGAGGGGTGGGTCTCTGTACTGAGAGGAGGGGGGTCTGCACCAAGGGGGTACTATAGTTGGTGGGGGGGGTGAACAGTGGGGGGGAGATGTGTATATTCCAGTGGGGGGGAGATGTGGATATTACAGTGGGGGGGGAGAGATGTGTATATTACAGTGGGGGGGGGGGGGGAGATGTGGATATTACAGTGGGGGGGGATTTTTTTTTTTTGAAAAATGGAATATGCATATAAATGCCACCTAGTATGAATCAAGTGTCATTTGTGATATAAAGCAGCGCTAACATCTAAAAAAATAAAATTAGAATCAACATATAATTGAATAGAATCACAGAGTGAAATAAGTGAATAATACACCCTATATGTGAACCAATATATAAGTGCAATGAAAATCACACACAAGAAAATATATGGCAAAAATGTCTATATCCGTGAACTGAATATGTGGACATAAATAAAGTTCATAAGCAGAGGAAATCTTTTCAGGATCCTTAGGAAGTACTTCCACCACACCACAGTGTCTGCGTGACTCCACCACCCTTCAGAAATGCGCACGTGACCACTAGTTCACCTGGAGGAGTTTGTTTTGTTTTGTGCAACACTGTGATTCTTTGGATTTATTTACTGCTTGATACAAGAGAATGTTTTGTGAGTGCATCTTTTGGAAGATTTTAGTGTTTTATTAAAGTTGCTCTGCAATATTACACTATTGTGCTCTATCTATTTATCTATTTAATAGCGGCAGCTTTAGCACACTTGATTAATATATTAATTTATATTTATTCATTTTATTTATATTTATTCACTTATCTCCAGTCGAGCGCAGTGGAGGTGGTTCAGTTAGACGGCCTTTTTTATTTCCACCTTTTTGCTCATAAAATATAAAATGCTGCCTTTTATTTTATTTTTATTTTATTTTATTTTTATTTTAATATTTTTATTCATTATATGTTTTGATTATCTGAGCGCAGTTTTTTCTTTGTATAAAATATAATATGTCTTTGCCTGAAACTAAACTAAATAAGAAAAATGTGTCAAGTTGACTTTTAAAGCATCCAGTGCAGATATTTAAAAATCAGAAAATCTGAAATATCACCTCTTTGACAGGATACTGTTATATTATCAATGGGATGTATTCTGACACATATCTGGAACCATTTATAATTTTATGCACACATCTTTCATCACTTTAGAAACGTACCTTCTCTTATGTCCTCATTAAGCTTGTGATCAAATGGTTGATGACGTGTGCAGTGTTAATAACACCTTGGCGTCTGCCCTTTTGAGTGTGGCGACTCTTTCTCAGAAATGTGATCATATTTTCTACACACCTCATCTGACCTCCTGAAGAAGCAGACTTTTGTTCTGAGAAACACATTGAGAATTCAGTGTCTCTCTCACCTTCAGACCTGCCTTCAGACTTTGGTTACGACAAAATCATATGCGTTTGTACAGACCTATTATATTAATGTAATATTTGGGCTGGTAAGGGGGCATAACCCTTTCAGATGATAATTACTGTGCACTATGAGTCAAGGTTGCCTGTTTTTTTATGAATTACTTGTTTTTTAATGCATACTGATAAATAATATTTCTGATTTTTTCATATCTCCGTTGGGTGCCTTAACCACTTCCAGACCTTAGGTGTTTTTCAGATTTGGTGTTTGCAAGACTAAAACAGTTTTTTCTGCTAGAAAATTACTTAAAACCCCCAAACATTATATATATTTTTTTCTAACACCCTAGAGAATAAAATAGTGGTCATTGCAATACTTTTTGTCACACCGTATTTGCGCAGTGGTCTTACAAGCGCACTTTTTTTGGAAAAAATTCACTTTTTTTAATTAAAAAATAAGACAACAATAATTTTGGCCCAATTTTTTTATATATTGTGAAAGATAATGTTACGCCGAGTAAAATGATACCCAACATGTCACGCTTAAAAATTGCGCCCGCTCGTGGCATGGCGTCAAACTTTTACCCTTAAAAATCTCGATAGGCGATGTTTAAAAAATTCTAGAGATTGCATTTTTTGAGCTACAGAGTAGGCCTAGGGCTAGAATTATTGCTCTCGCTCTAACGATTGCGGCGATACCTCACTTGTGTGATTTGAACACCGTTTTCATATGCGGGCGCTACTCGCGTATGCGTTCGCTTCTGCGCGCGAGCTCGTCGGGACGGGGCGCTTTAAAAAAATTTATTTTGTTTTCTTATTTATTTTTATTTATTTTATTACTTTTTACACTGAAAAAAAAAAAAAAAGTATCACTTTTATTCCTATTACAAGGAATGTAAACATCCCTTGTAATAGAAAAAAGCATGACAGGTCCTCTTAAATATGAGATCTGGGGTCAAAAAGACCTCAGATCTCATATTTGGGCTTAAATGCAAAAAAAAAAAAAAATTTGGAAATGTTCCACCCAGCAGAGCTATGGGGACGGGCGAAGGAGATTTTTCCTTCAGTCTCGTCCCCGCTCAGCTGCTGAACAGTCGCGATCTCCTCCGCCGCTACCGACGGCTCCGGTAAGCGGCGGAGGGCGCGGGAGAGCGGCGGGAGGGGGGGGCCCCTCTCCCGCCACCGATAACGGCGATCTCGTGGCGAATCCGCCGCGGAGACCGCCGTTATCGTTTACCAGACCGCGCACACTAAAGATTGATACCTCGGTTGTGGCAGCAGCTGCTGCCGTTACCGAGATATCAATCTTTAAAAAATGGACGTACATCGTCGTGCGCAGGTCTGGAAGTGGTTAAAAGTCAGCTTGACGCTTTTTTTCCATTTCGTTGTCTATTCATATGCAAGGCACGCCACCTTCTTAACTAGCCTTATCCCATATTTTGCCTAAGACACATATTGATGCCATAAGGCCGGTGTTCTGCCCAGTAGTGTATTTAGGTTTTGTGCTGCCCTAGGCCTGACTAAACTCGTGCACCCCCTAATTTAAATATGACCCACCCCTTCCTGTCAAGGCCACACCCCTTTCTGTTTAATACACGTCCTGACATTTTCGAGTGAGGACACTAGTTCTTAGGGCCTGGGTGGGGGCAATGGATTGCCTTAATTTGCATAGATTTCCTCTCACTTATTGTTTTTGCTATGGGGCAAGAAGTGAAGGGAAATCTCTGTAATGGGACAGGGATGGTAAAAAATAAACTGACAGGGGCTATAACCCTCCCTTACTCTATCCTAAATGAAAAAAAAAACTGTTGCCTATAGTTCTACTTTAAGCACAAATTTCTGAAAATTTTATGGAGAGGACTAAGAAGATATAACCATGCCAATGGTGCAGCAGAAAACATATAGCACAGTGAGGAAGGTTTGTCGTCCAGGATGATAGGACAGTCAAAATTAGAAGCAGCCTGCGTTACAGTGTAGCGCAAGCCAGTGGGGACTCTTTCTGTGCTGCCCCCTGCAAAGTGCTGCCCTAGGCCTGGGACTTGTTGGCCTAGGCCAGGATACAGCATTGGTTCTGCCGAATAAGTTCCCCCTGGCAGATAAGGACCCCCCTGTACTGCGCAGGCGCGTCGCTTGCGCAGTGCGAACTCAACTGAGCCTCCAAAAATAGCCAAAGATGTAGAGCTGAGAGTCAGCTCTACACAGCGCCTACTCACTGACTACACATGCCACACACTTCCGATGCTAGTGGTACTCTGCAAGGGACGGGGGTGATTTTAGCAATAAAGTACACATCTTAGCGGGGCGTGTTGAAACAAAAGAAGGGCGTGTTTTGCAATGTGCCCCGCTAAGACATGTACTTTATTGGTAAAATCACCCCCGCCCCTTGCAGAGTAGCACTAGCATCGGGAGCGTGCGGCATGTGTCCACGTCAGTGCACAGGCGCCGTGTAGAGCTGACTCTCAGCTCTACATCTTTGGCTATTTTCGGAGGCTCAGTTGAGTTCGTACTGCGCAAGAGCCGCACCTGCGCAGTACAGGGGGGTCCTTATCCGCCAGATAAATGTAGGCTCCATGCGCATGGGCCCATGTAACTGCTGTGCGTCCCTCCTGGTGTGTTTGTAAATCTAGGAGGGGTAGGTACAGTGTCCAGCTCTGCTGCCTACAGCCTGTCAAAGTCTATGGCAGGCTGTGACTGGATGGGGCTGAACTCTGTACCAAATGGTACCTGTGTTTAGGGCCCCGTGCGTTCAGAAGCTAATGCGCAGAATACAGAATTGTGTTCCTTGTATAATGGGCACTACATACAGGAGTATTTCCCAGATCACTTCTCCTGCATTTAGATAAACCAAATGCTGGAAGCCAGGGACAAAGCAGGCTTGGAGAAAGTATTTGTTGGAGTTAGTTATGCAGCGTCCTCTGATAATTACAGTCACCAGTAAAATGTCCCTGAAATGACAATAAAATGTTACTACCTACAATAAAGAAGAATGTGCTGATGTAAATTACAAATTCTTTTTGCAGCTTAGCAGAGAACAGTCAGTATGAAAAACAAAGGCAAACTGTGTAAGAGCTTGTGTTTTACGTCATGCATTTGAGTCTATTCCTTTCAAGTAGGCCAATGCACAGATTACTGGTGCTATAATTTTTGGGTAGTAACAAAATTAACTCTTGAGCTCCAGAAAGTTTTACCCCCTTAACCACTTGACGACCGCGCTATAGACAAAATATGTCTACAGCGCGGTCGAGTTATTCTGGGAGGACGTCTATGGATGTCCTCCCAGAATCTTGCTCCCGCGTGCCCCCTGGAATCATCCTTGACCGCCGGGTCTAGAAGACCCGGCGCATCACGGATCGCGGTAAATTGCCGCTGATAGCGGTCATTTACCACGTGTTCGCTCCGTCATGAAGGAGTGTTCACTTGTAAACAAACCGGCATCATCTGATGACGCCGGTGTCTTGTCGAGCTGGTTCCTCCATCGATATGGTTCCTTCCGGAAATCTCTGAGGCCTCAACAGCTGATTATCAGCTTAGACGAGCTCGGTCCCGCTGCCTGAAGCCTGCTTATACACGGCGCTCTATAGTACACACCGCTCTACACAGCAAGGGGCGGATGTGATATTGAGCAGTGCTTTTTTGATTGGTTATCCACACCGCTCTATACAGCAAGGGGCTGTATCACATCCGCCCCTTGCTGTAAAGAGCGGCGTGGATAACCAATCAAAAAAACACTGGTCAATACCACATCCGCCCCTTGCTGTGTAGAGCGGCGTGTACTATAGAGCGCCGTGTATAAGCAGGCTTCAAGCTGGCCCATGCTGTGTAGAGTGGCGTGTATAGAGTGTAAAACCAGCCATCGGGAGCGAGCGCGCCTACAGCTGATGAACAGCTGTTCCCGCTTGGAGGTTTCCGTCGGCTCGGGAACCATATCGATGATAGGAACCAGCTCGCCAGAACACCGGTTCCTCCCTCCCCTCTCTGTACAGATCGGTACCATGTGAGAGGAGAGGGGGAGGAATCGGATGGCAGCTGCAGTGCTGTGGGCTGGATCTGTGACAATTGCAGTCACAGATCCAGCCATCCATCCCTCCATGCTCAGCCATCCCTGTGCAATACTATGCAATACCCTGTGCAAAACTCTGCAATACCCTGTGCAATACTCTGCAATACCCTGTGCAATACTCTGCAATAACCTGTGCAATACCCTGTGCAATACTCTGCAATACCCTGTGCAATAATCTGCAATACCTTGTGCAATACTCTGCAATACCCTGTGCAATACTCTGCAATACCCTGTGCAATACTCTGCAATACCCAGTGCAATACTCTGCAATACCCTGTGCAATACACCGCAATACCCTGTGCAATACACCGCAATACCCTGTGCAATACTCTGCAATACCCTGTGCAATACTCTGCAATACCCTGTGCAATACTCCGCAATACCCTGCAATACTTCACAATACCCTGCAATACTCCAATACCCCGCAATATGTCCCCCCCTCCCGCCACCCTCCGGTGTTTCTACCGACTCACCGCTACGATCGAAGCCAGGATAATTTTTTTAGTTTTTTTATTTCAGGCTTCCCCGCTTATTATTGACCCCACATCTAACTGTAAAGAGGACCTGTCATGCTATATTCCTATTACAAGGGATATTTACATTCCTTATAATAGGAATAAAAGTGATCAAAAAATGTATTTTTGGGGAAAAAAGTGTCAAACTAAAATAAATAAAGTAAAATGAACAATACATTTTTTTTTTTTAAAGTGCCCCGCCCACATATGAAAACGGTGTTCAAACCACACATGTGAGGTATTGCTGCGAACATTAGAGCGAGAGCAATAATTTTGGCCCTAGACCTCCTCTGTAACTAAAAACATGTAACCAGTAAAAATATTTAAAGCGTCGCCTATGGGGATTTTTAAGTAGCGAAGTTTGGCGCCACTCCACGAGCGTGTGCAATTTTGAAGGGTGACATGTTCGGTATCTATTTACTCGGCGTAACTTCATCTTTCATATTATGCAAAAACATTGGGCTCACTTTACTGTTTTTTAAGCACAAAACTTTTTTTTTTTAAACGCCGTGCGAGATAAAAAGTTGTAATGACCGCCATTGTATTCTCTAGGGCAGGCCTCAAAATTTCAGGTCCTGAGCTACTAGCCAGGCCTTAAGAGTTACTCGCCACCTGTTGCCCCACCCAAACCCTACCTTGCCCCGCTCCTTAAACACGCCCTTATAAAATGATCTCTAGAAATAACACTGTTAAATGTTTTATTCAGTAATAAGTTACAAAAATACATAACAACAAACATTCTATCATACCTATGCCTCCAATTCTGCCCCCCTGCCCCCATTCTATCATACCTATGCCTCCAATTCTGCCCCCCTGCCCCCATTCTATCATACCTATGCCTCCAATTCTGCCCCCCTGCCCCCATTCTATCATACCTATGCCTCAAATTCCGTCCCCCTCCCCCCATTCTATCATGCTTATGCCTCCAATTCCGTCCCCCTCCCCCCATTCTATCATACCTATGCCTCCAATTCTGCCCCCCTGCCCCCATTCTATCATACCTATGCCTCCAATTCCGTCCCCCTCCCCCATTCTATCATGCTTATGCCTCCAATTCCGTCCCCCTCCCCCCATTCTATTATACCTATGCCCCCAATTCTGCCCCCTTCTATCATACCTATGCCTCCAATTCCTCCCCCCATCTATCATATGGTATGATAGATGGGGGGGGGGCAGAATTGGAGGCATAGGTATGATAGATTGGGGGGCAGAATTGGGGGCATAGGTATAATAGAATGGGGAGAGGGGACGGAATTGGGGGCATAGGTATAATAGAATGGGGGGAGGGGGACAGAATTGGAGGCATAAGCATGATAGAATGGGGGGAGGGGGACGGAATTGGAGGCATAGGTATGATAGAATGGGGGAGGGGGACAGAATTGGAGGCATAAGCATAAGCCCCCCCCCCCCAATCCAGCACATTTGTTCCTTCAATCCCCCCTTACTCCCAGCAAACTCCCAGTGTTGCCCTTTGTGCTGCATTCGTGGCAATGTTTAAAAAGGGGTGGCATAAAGGGGGTTAATTAACACTGATAGTGCCACTGACTGTCATTAATGCAGCACAAAGGGGTTAATTGCCACTGGTCAATAATACATAGGCGAGTACATTAACCCCCTCCAGGCTCCATGTGCTATATTACAATTAGCATTGTAAATTATTTAACCCCCCCCCAAAGCATTAACTACTTCACACATCTAAGACAAGGTGTTAAACACTGCATTGTTATGTAAATGAGCTACGTGATTACTCACTAGCAGTGCACGGAGCTCTGGCTACAGGTCCTGACTCTAAATATCAGCAACATCTTGTTGTCTTCAATTCCGCGCTCCCAGCCTTTGAATCGTGACGTCACACCAGCCGGGACTAGGAAACTCCTGTCGGGGGGAGATCACTCCGCCTGACAGGGAAGTGAAGCAACACTCACACCGCTCTGCTGCTACTCTGCCAGTGTGCAGTCTGCAGCGGTCCCGGTGTCACCGCGATCCACACCTCTATAGTGACACTACTGGCCCCCTCTAAATGAACTGATGGGGCAATTGTCCCGTTGCACCCCCCCCCTCGGATCCGCCCCTGGTGTCCACTCTGCTGCTAGCCTGTGCGGGACGAAGATGAGTGGGAGGTGGAGAGGGGAGGTCCCAAGCGGCGATGTGGAGCGGTACGGCGCGGCAGCTGTAGTGTACTGCAGTGTAGAGACAGATATTGTACTGGCCGCACTGTGAGTGTGTGAGCAGCGTGACATGAAGGGAAGCCCTGTCCATACTCGCACTGCACATAAATTTCCTCGCCAAATGCGAGGAGGCGAATACAAATTTTGAGGGCTGCTCTAGGGTCTTTGCTAAAAAAACATATATAATGTTTTGGGGTTCTATGTAATTTTCTGGCAAATAAATTATGATTTTTACATGTAGAAGAGAAATGTCAGCATTGGCCTGGGTGCTCCAGAACGTCTGAAGGTGCTCCCTGCATGTTGGACCTCTGTATGTGGCCACGCTGTCTCACACATGTGGTATCGCCATACTCGGGAAGTATAGCAGAATGTGTTTTGGGGTGTAATTCGTGGTATGCATATGCTGTGTGTGAGAAATAGCCTGCTAATATGAAAATTTTGTGAAAAAAAATCTTGATTTTGCAAAGAATTGTGGGGGGAAAAAAACGACAACTTAAAAAAACTCTTTCTAAATACCTTGGAATGTCTTCTTTCCAAAAAAGGGTAATTTGGGGGGGTATTTGTACTTTTCTGACATGTTAGGGTCTCAAGAAATGAAATAGGTCGTCCGTACTTCAGGTGTGATCAATTTTCAGATATTGGCACCATAGCTTGTGGACTCTATGGCCCGGATTCAAAAAAGAACTTGCGCCGACGTATCTCGAGATACGCCACGTAAGTGCAAATATGCGCCGTCGTATCTATGCGCCGTGCCCACAAAACTAAGATACGCCTGAAAATAGGCTTCATCCGACCGACGTAACTTGCCTACGCCGGGGTAGAGTGCGCGCATATTTACGCTGGACCTATTTGGCGCTCCCATTGATTTTCTATTCACTTATGCAAATGAGGGAGATACGCGATTCACGAACGTACGTCCGACCGACACAGTGTGCGTAAAGTCATACGTCCAGCGTAAAGTTATGCCCCATAAAGGAGGTGTAACTCAGCAGCATCCATGCAAAGGGCTGCACCAGGGAACACAAGCCAACGTATTTTACGTAGGACGTGAATATGACTTGGCGTAGGTTACGTTCACGCCGTAGGCAGTGATCCGACGTATCTTAGGCAGTTGTTCCGACGTGATTGTGAGCATGCGCACTAAGATGCGTCCACGGGACGGCGCATGCGCAGTTGGCGATACGTATCTGTCTGGCGCTCGGCCCATCATTTGCATGGGGTCACGCCTCATTAGCATGGCTCACTCCCACTTCCACTTCCACCGACTTACACCTGAGAAACCCAGCGCAGATTTGGGAGGAAGTGCTTTGTGAATTCAGTGCTTGCCTCTCTGCGCTGCGTCGGCGTACCGTAAAGGAGATATGCTACGGCGGCATAAATATGCGCCAGTGTCTGTGAATCCGGGCCTATAACTTTCACAAAGACCAAATAATATGCACCAATGTGTACTTATTTTTACCAAAGATATGTAGCAGTATAAATTTTGGCCAAAATTTTTGAAGAAATATTACAAATTTTCAAAATTTTATAACAGAAATGAGAAAAATTCATTTTTTTTTTTTTTACAGAATTTTCAGTCATTTTTTCTTTTATAGCGCAAAAAATAAAAAACCCAACAGTGATTAAATACCACCAAAAGAAAGCTCTATTTGTGTGAAAAAAAGGACAAAAATTTCATATGGGGACAATGTTGCATGACTGAGTAATTGTCATTCAAATTGTGAGAGCACCGAAAGCTGAAAATGTATCTAGTTAGGAAGGGGGTTTAAGTCTCCAGTGGTCAAGAGGTTAAAGCAGGGGTTCACCCCCAAAAAAATGTTTTAACATTACATCTAGTATACTAAGCATACTAAGGACATTTACTTTCGGCAGGTCATTTTTTTTTTTCTCCGTACATACCTTTATATTCTGATTTTCGGATTTTCGGCACTATACGATGCCTGCGCAGTCAGCCCTACATGGCGGGCGCAGGCGCCGTATAGTGCCGACTCGCAGCTCGGCTATTTCCGAAAATCTGGTGACGCGCGTTGTGCGACAGGGGACCTGTTTCACAAGCCGTCAATCATCTGACCAAAGGATAGGAACGCCCAGTCTCACAGTCATCGGAATCCTGAGGCAGGGATAGGAACGCCCAGTCCCGCAGTCATCAGAACGCGGAAGCCCTGGACAAAATCTGAATATAAAGGTATGTACGGAGAAAAAAAATTTGTTTTTAGGGTGAAGCATAGGCCACATAGCCGCGGCGATCGCAGCACGAGGAGATCGCGGGTGGGGGCCGGATTAAAAGGTCCGCCGGGCCGTATACGTAGTTTGCCCATTCCTGGTATATACACTTTAAAAAATCACTAAAGATAAAAAAATTTTTTTTTAAAAACAAACATGTCATACTTACCTCCACGGTGCAGCTCGTTTTGCACAGAGTGGCCGTGAACCTGGTCTTCTGGGGTCCCTCGGCGGCTGTCTCAGCTCCCCCCGCAAGGACTCAACAACTTCATGCGAGTGAACTTGCATGGTGTTGAGTTATTGCGGGCGCGCTCCCGTGATACAGCGGCGGCCATAGCCGCTAACTGTATCACTTGGCCCCGCCCCCCGTCACGCGGCGTCATTGGATGTGATTGACAGCAGTGCCAGCCATTTCCTGTGTCAGGAGCCATTCTAGGCTTCTGATGGAGTCTAGTTCAATTGCCCATTCCCCAAAGGGGGGTACGGAAGTCAATTTCCAGTGTTGAGGAATGACTGTTCTGGCTACAGTGAGGAAGTGTCCAAACCAGTGGCAGCTGGTGCTCAAAATTTTTGGGGGTGGTGCAAACAAACTGAAAAATACTGAAAAAAAAACATCAATTGCAGCCTCACTGTGCCCATCAAATGTAGCCACTGTGCCCATCAAATGCAGCCACTGTGCCATAAATTGAAGCCACTGTGCCATCAAATGCAGCCACTTTTGCCATCAAATGCAGCCTCTGTGCCATCAAATGCAGCCACTTGTGCCCATCAAATGCAGCTACTTGTGCCCATCAAATGCAGCTACTTGTGCCCATCAAATGCAGCACCTTGTCCTAATCATATGCAGCCACTTTTGCTCATCATATGCGGCCACATGTGTCCATCAAATGCTGCCACATGTGTCCATCAAATGCTGCCACATGTAACCATCAAATGCCACCACTTGTGCCCATCATATGTAGCCACTTGTGCCCATCAATTTGCATTCCAGTAAATTAACCTTTTAATTGTGTGCATTTGTATATTAAAGTGGAGCTAACCCTCCTATCCTTTACAGCCATGATAGCTTGTGTTTGATCTGCAGTTTCCCTGTTTCAGCTATTTGATGGCCTGACATTTCAGTTGGGAGCACAAGCAACTGTGCCAGTTATTATTTGTGACATGTCTTGCATGTACTAGTTCTGGGAAACAGTTACCGTATTTATCGGCGTATACCGGGCACTTTTTTGCCCTGAAAATCAGGGAAAAATTGTGGGTGCGCGGTATACGCCGATACCCGCTTTCCCGCGCCGAGTTTGAATACTGCACTGACATATACCGAGCGCAGTACACTCGTGTATTGTCGGGCAGTCTCGGCTCCTCCCGCGCTGATGTCCTGGACGTACAGGACGTCAGCGCGAGAGTAGCCAAGCATTGCCGACAATACACGAGTGTACTGCGCTCTGTATATGTCCGCGCAGTATTCAAACTCGGCGCGGGAAACGAGCGGGGAGGACGCGAGGACGCCGCAGAAGGACGCCGGACCCGACGAAGAGGACAACCGAAGCCGCAGACGGACGCCGGACCCGACGAGGCCGCCGATGGACGCGGCGCAAGACACCAAAACTGTAAGTACAAAAAAAAAAAAATTTCCACAGGATTCGGGGGAACATTTATTTAGGGGTGCGCGGTATATGCGGGAGCGCGCTATACCGCGATAAATACGGTAAATCAGTGGATTTAGCTGTTATACAAAGAAAAAGCCACTGCTGCAAGTGTATGATGATAACCTGAGGTGGAATATCTCGTAGAGTGCCAGCCCCGGCCCGCCTCCGTGGGAAACTTGTAAGAAAAGAAATGGCTGCACATCCAGGAATTCCAATTACTTTTTGTTGTTCAAAGTGATAACACCAAAGACACCCTCACGAGGTCACAAGGTTAATAATTACTTGATTATGATTAAGCACAAGATGTTTGTGTGAAACGCGTCTACGTGACCTCGTGAGGGTGTCTTTGGTGTTATCACTTTGAACAATAAAAAGCAATCGTAATTCCTGGATGTGCAGCCATTTCTTTTCTTACAAGTGGATTTAGTTGTGCTTTAAGCTGGTGATGCTCCAATGTATAGAAGGGTAGCTTGTGTTTACGTATGGTTCTTTTCAATGTGGTGAAAAGATCTACAAGGTACTATGAGAAACTGAGAGTAGGAATAGGAACGGCAATTTTTGAGGTCTTTTCCAGGGACAGATACAATTGCTGTTAGGAGGTGAGGAAGAAATATTTTCTCTACAAAGCAAGTTGCTCCAAGCCCTATAATAGTTTTCTTTTTTACTTTCCTTTTCAGAAAAAGATTATGTACTGTGTTAGCTAGGGATAAATGCACAGAAAGAAAATTTGAAAAAGTGTTTTGACAAAATGGTGTCTTTAAAGGGGTTGTAAAGGTAAAAATAAATTTTCCCTAAATAGCTTCCTTTACCTCAGTGCAGTTCTCCTTCACTTACCTCATCCTTCGATTTTGCTTTTAAATGTCCTTATTTTTTCTGAGAAATCCTCACTTCCTTTTCTTCTGTCTGTAACTCCACACAGTAATGCATCACTTTCTCCCTGGTGTGGAGAAAGCCTCTTGAGGGGGGAGGGGGCGAGCAGGAGTGTCAGCTTACACACAGCTCCTTTCTCTATCTTCAAAGTAGAGAGTGTCCTGACACTTCTGCTCGCCCCCTCCCCCCTCAAGAGACTTTCTCCACACCAGGGAGAAAGCTTCGCATTACGGTGTGTAGTTACAGACAGAAGAACAGGAAGTGAGACATTTAAACGCAAAATGGAAGGATGAGGTAAGTGAGGGAGGACTGTACTAAGGTAAAGGAAGCTACTTAGGGAAAACATTTTTTACCTTTACAACCCCTTAACATTTCAAAGTAGTACTAAACCCTCAGAGTTTTTAACACACTAAACTCAACATTAGCCAGTAAAGTATTTGTTAAATTCTTACTCCAGCACTTGCAGTTTACAGCTTTTAATGCTGCTGACTCCTGCTCTTTCAACGCTGCTTCCCTGAATTTCTAGTCTTCAAGTTAACAGTGGACAGTGCAGTCTTCAGTCAGTTTGAAGAAGGGAGAAGGGGGAGGAGAGTGCCTTGCCGCCCTAGGCTATAGAGCTGTGTATTTCTATTGGTGCACACAGTGTGGGGAGCACATCTCTAGTCCCTACATGCAAGGGTGACTCTATAGCAAGGGTGACTCTATAGCAGGGGTGCCGAACCTTTTGAAGCGCAAGGGCCACTTAAGCGACTTAACTGTTAACTAGTTGCGGGCCACAATCAGCGGAAGGGGCGGATGGCAGGACACAGCCGTATCGGATTGGAGGTAGGACACAAGTCGGTTTACATCTGCCACTCCTTGGAGGTGAATGGAGGGTCCAATTGGGTTGGACTGACCGTGTGAAAGGGGCCCATGGCTGCTTTCACACAGATGTGCTTCGGTTTACCCACATTGCGGGTGCAACGCAGTGTACCTTTGGCTTTTCTGCACTTTGCAATAGACTTCTATTATATTCTGCAGGTTTGGTGCACTTTCAGAAAGCTCACCAAACTTGCAGGTAATAACAGAAGTCTATGGCTCAGTGCAGGTAACCTGCACCAGCACTGCTCTGCATCTGTAAATTAGTTTGAAAGCAGCCCAGTAACCACTGCAGAACAGATATGCCCATATATACACATTTTAGTAATACCTTTAACCACTTAAGGACCGCCTAACGCCGATATACGTCGGCAGAATGGCACCGCTGGGCACAATCACGTACCTGTACGTGACTGTATAAAGTCCAGCGGAGGGTCGCGGACGCGTGCCCGAGGCGCGCTCCCGCGACCCGGTCCGAAGCTCCGTGACCACGGCGCGGGATTCGCGGACTCGATCGCCGCTAGAGTCCTGCGATCGGTCCCCAGAGCTGAAGAACGGGAGAGCCGTGTGTAAACACAGCTTCCCCGTTGTTCACTGTGGCGCTGTCATCGATTGTGTGTTCCCTAATATAGGGACGCACAATCAATGACGTCAGACCTACAGCCACACCCCCCTACAGTTGTAAACACACATGAGGTCACACTTAACCCCTTCAGCGCCCCCTTGTGGTTAACTCCCAAACTGCAAATGTAATTTTTATAGTAAACAATGCATTTTAAATGCATTTTTTGCTGTGAAAATGACAATGGTCCCAAAAATGTGTCAAAATTGTCCGAAGTGTCCGCCATAATGTCATAGTCATGAAAAAAATAGCTGATCGCCGCCATTAGTAGTAAAAAAATAAAAATAAAAAAATGCAATAAAACTATCCCCGCTTTTGTAAACGCTATACATTTTGCGCAAACCAATCGATAACCGATTATTGCGATTTTTTTTTTACCAGGTAGAAGAATACGTATCGGCCTAAACTGAGGAAACATTTTTTTTAGATGTTTTTGGGGGATATTTATTATAGCAAAAAGTAAAAAATATTGCATTTTTTTCAAAATTGTCGCTCTATTTTTGTTTATAGCGCAAAAAATAAAAACCGCAGAGGTGATCAAATACCACCAAAAGAAAGCTCTATTTGTGGGAAAAAAAGGACGCCAATTTTGTTTGGGAGCCACGCCGCACGACCGCGCAATTGTCAGTTAAAGCGACGCAGTGCCAAATCGCAAAAAGGGGCCTGGTCTTTTACCTGCATTTTGATCCGGGTCTTAAGGGATTAATAACAGTATTCTATTTCATTTTAGAGCAGGAGGTCACGGGCCACATCAGAGGGCTCTGTGAGCCACACATGGGTCAGTGGGCATGGCATCAGCTTAAACCGGAACAGAGATGAGAAATAAAAGATAAAGAAGCTGCATACTCAGTAAGTTGTTAAAGGGGTTGTAAAGTCAGAAGGTTTTTTAGCGTAATACATTCTATGCATTAAGATAAAAAAGCCTTCTGTGTGCAACAGCTCCCCTAACACTTAACCTCTCTGTCCAGCGATGTCCATGAGTGTCTCAGCTGTCTGAGGTTCTCCCTCTTGATTGGCTGAGACACAGCAATCAAAGTCAGCTAGCCAATCAGGAGAGAGATGGGGAGTGTGACCGGTTCGGGGCTCCATGTCTGAATGGACACAGGGAGCTGTGACTTGTCTCCGGTGCCTCCATAGCAAGCTGCTTGCTGTGGGGACATTAAACAGGAGGGAGGGACCAGGATCACAGAAGAGGGACCAGAGAAGAGGGGGATCCAGGCTGCTCTGTGCAAATGCACTGCAACAGAGCAGGTAAGTATGTAAGTAAGTAAGGTAAGTATAACACGTTTGTTATTTTTATAGGAAAAAAACAAGTCTTTACAATCACTTTAAATCAGCTGCTGAAAGTCATTAAGAAAATTTGGGTTTTGGCATTGTTCACACTGGTGCTTACTAAAAGGCACCTTTCCAGCTCAACAAAAGCGCATGAAAAATAGTCCCCTTTCAATTCTATCTGTTCACAGTCTCTGTGCTGCGTTTTTAAAAAGTCCTGCTTGGTGCATCTTTAGTGCCCTGTTTAAAAAAACGCACCTTCCATTAAAGCCAATGGGCCAGATCCTCAAAAGAGATACGCAGGCGGATCTGCTGTTCCGCCTGCGTTTCCCTGTTTCTACCTTTGGAACTGATCCACAGAATCAGTTTCCAATAGATAGACAGAAGATCCGACATGTGTAAGGGACTTACACTGTCGGATCTTAGGATGCAGTACCGCATCCACCGCTGGGGGCATTTCGCGTCGAAATGCCGCTTCCGGTATGCAAATTAGCACTTACTGAGATCCACGAAGCTTTTCAGCTTAGTTTTTTCTCCGTAAGTATTAAGTTGCATGTGTAAAATTAGGGCTGCTTTTACAAAGTGTAAACTGTTTACACCTTGTAAAAGCAGACCCTTCTTACCCGCGACGCTGTAATTTTTTTTTTTAATTTTTTTTTTTTTCCCGCCGTATCTTTTTTTTTCCAGACGCAATTTTTTTGACCCGGCGCGATTCACGAAGCTCGGCGTAACGTAATTTCGCACTATGCACGTCGGGAAAATGACGTCACGAGCATGCGCAGTACGTCCGGCGCGGGAGCGCGCCTAATTTAAATGGGACTCGCCCCCATTTGAATAGGAACGCCTTGCGCCGGCGGAATTTAAGTTACACACCCGAACATTTCTAGGTAAGTGCTTTGTGGATCGGGCACTTAGGTAGAAATTTTGCGGAAGTGTAACTTAAATCAGAATATTTAAGTTACGGAGGCTCTTTGTGGATCTGGCCCAATGTTTTTTTGAGTCATGTGTCAATTTGTTCTCAGGTGCCAGGGATGAAGATGTAGGCAAAACTCATCTAAAACACATATGTGTTGTGTTAAATTTTAACGCAATGCATTAAAACTGCGTTAAAAAACAATATGTGCTTTGAAAAGTGCATACCGTGTTTTTAAGCACATCGGTGTAAATGTTCCCTAATATTTGTTTCATTTATACACCAATAGGTATAACTTTGACAACACCTTTTGCTTTCTCTACCTGTGTATTTGCCTTCCTCTGGGGCTAGGCCATAAAAGACTGAAGCCCTGTACACACAATCGGTTTGTCCGATGAAAACAGACCGATGGACTGTTTTCATCGGACAAACCGATCGTGTGTGGGCCCCATCGGTTTGTTTTCCATCGTGGAAAAAAAAATAGAACATGTTTTAAATTTTTCCTATGGATAAAAAAAACGATAGAAAAAAACCGATCGTCAGTGTGGAAGTCCATCGGTCAAAAATCCACGCATGCTCAGAATCAAGTCGACGCCTACTAGGAAGCATTGAACTTCATTTTTTTCAGCACGTCGTAGTGTTTCACGTTACCGCATTTTGGCACGGTCGGATTTTTGACTGATGGTGTGTAGGCAAGACTGATGAAAGTCAGCTTCATCGGATATCTGACAAAAAAATCTATCGGATTAGATTCCATTAGATATCCGATCGTGTGTACGAGGCTTTAGGGATTCCAATGATACAAGATATTTTTATATGATTGAGCTCAATCAATGTGTTTTTTTTATTTTTATGCCAGTTCACTATGTGGCCGATGCATAAAAATGTTCTTGTTGGCCATATCAACCAATCACATTTGCACCATGTAGCATGTTACATTCTTAATACAGGTGCAAAAGGTGGAGTTATGCCCTGTACACACGATCAGATTTTTGTCCGACCAAATTCACATCGGAATTCCATCGGTGTAAAATAGAACATGTTTTCTATGTAAACTCCGATTGACTTCATCAGAATTTCCGATGGGGCTTACACATGGTCGGAATTTCCGATGGAAAAAATCGGTCTGACTTTTTCCATCGGAAATTCCGATCGTGTGTACGGAGGGTTGAGTCTTTAAATTGCATGTTTTCCTTGTGATAACCAATAACTTATGCATCCAAATCTTGTTTTTGTTCTGCAGTTCCGATAATGTGTTTAAGAAGATAGTTTACAAGGAATATGAAAAAGGCTTTGTTGCATTAAAACGTAGCTCAAAACTGTCAGGTAAGTTCCTTTAAAAAAATAAATAATGAATGAATTTGAATGAATGTCAAACAGTGACTTGTTCGCCTTTCAGTCAGTCTTTGCAGCTACTTGTTGCGTCAACCTTTGAGAACGAATGCAAAAACTGTCACTGAGAAGGTACTTGACTCCATACAGGCTTGCAAAATAAATTTCCTCCAGACCAAAGTCCTCTATGTTGGAGATACTGTGGACATTTAGGCACATTAATCAGGGCTCAAGTCCTGCGGGAACGCCTGGGAACGCAGTCCCTGCACTTTTTTCACAGCAGGAACGCAGTTCCCTTTGCAGGACTAGAGCAGCCGAGCCGTCTGAGCCAATCCTTCACTAAGCGGCGATGCCCAGCTCGAGTCACTGGCAGGCAAACCTTAGTAATCCTTTAAGTTACTGGCCGCTTCCTGTATATGGATTTATGGGGTAGTGTGCTGGTATTTTGTCACTTCCTCGATGCCGCAATGTCTCCTGGGAGCTTTTGTCATTGTTCCCAGGAGCCATTCCGGAGGTCTGCCGCGAGTTATCGCGGGATTTAGAAAGAACTTGCTTTAAAAAACATGCGGTTTAGTAATTATGCATAGGAACGTATCATTTTTATTTTTTTTGGTGGGGGGGTGGATCTTCGGTGGGAGTTCCCACACTTTTTTCCCCAGGACTTGACCCCTGACATTAATGTGTGTATTATCGTCCTGCAAAAGCATTTAAAGTTTTTGGTTAAAGTTTTTTCAATAATTTCTGAAATGACAGGGGTTTTAACACCACCCAAACTTCCAGTAGCTTAATCTTAATATTAATAATTTCCCGGCCTGTTATTGCTACACACATTTTTGGGGACTACAGGGCACACCCACCCAAAGCACAGCATTTCCCCAAATTCAGCCATTTAATAGAAGACCAGACAAATGTGCAAAGAAATGTCCGCTGCACTTTATTGGTGTTTTTTTCTTTTAACAGTAAAGCTTTATTGGTGTTTTAACAATACATTCAGACACAGCAATAAATCAAATAACACAAATCATATAACAGATTACCTCTTGACACAGTTATTGAACTCTGGAAACCATGGTTCTTATTGGATTAATACTAAAAGAATGAGATAATTTATTTTCCACTTGATATACATCCACACTAGAAAAATGTATAGATCACGTGCAGACTTTTACTGTATTTTCTATGTTCTCCTTTCCTTTTGTGTCATTTTGTTTTGCTTACATTTTTAACCTAATACAATAAGTATACATCATCCTTTGTCAGATCGGTAAGGCCGCGTACACACGATCGGTCCATCCGATGAGAACGGTCCGAAGAACCTTTTTAATTGGTTAACCGATGAAGCAGACTGATGGTCTGATGTGCCTACACACCATCAGTTCAAAAACCGATTTGAGTCCAACGCGGTGACGTAAAACACAATGGCGTGCATAGAAAAATTAAGTTCAATGCTTCCAAGCATGCGTCAACTTGATTCTGAGCATGCGCGGGTTTGGAACCGATGCTTTTGCGTACTAACCATCGGTTTTGACCTATCGGTTAGGCGTCCATCGGTTGAATTTTAAAGCAAGTTCTACATTTTTGGACCGAAGGATAACTGACCGATGGGGCCCACACACGGACGGTTTGGACCGATGAAACTGAACTTCAGTCCGTTTTAATCGGTTTTGTCCGATCGTGTGTACAGGGCCTTAGGCTCAATGCACACTAGCATTATTTATAAGCACGAAAAATACTAGAAAAAGCAGCGGCTAAAATGCTGATAATAGCGTTTTTGTGCCAGCTTTTAAAAGCTTTTAGGAGCGTAATGGCGCGTACACATGACCGTTTTTCATGACGAGAAAAATGCAATTGTTTAAATTGGTCGTGAAAAACGGTCGTGTGTATGCTCCAAAGCATTTTTCTCGACAAGAAAAATGGCCGTTTTTTTTTTTGTCGTTTTGACGTCGTTCTTTTTGACGTCGTGAAAAGCGGTCGTGTGTACGCTTTAACGAGGCGGGGAAATGCGCATGCTCAGAAGCAAGTAATGAGACGGGAAATTAGCAACAGCAGCCCAAAGGATGGAACTTCCCCTTTATAGTGCTGTCATACGTGTTGTACACCACCGCGCTTTGCTCGAGCATTTTTTTTCATGAACGTGTGTATGCAATGCAGGCTTGAGAGGAATCACGACAAATCACGTCGCGAAAAACGTTGTTTTTTTGCATGACATGAATAACAGTCGTATGTACGCGGCATTAGCGTTTTTACAGTACAGAAAAACCCCTGCCAAAACCTCAAAAAATAAATAAAAAAATGCTGCAGCTCAAAAAACGTTAATAGCCTAAAGTAGTGTGCATGGACACATAGTATAACACTATTTAGCTTCTAGGAGCAGCAAAAAATGCTAATAACAGATTCTAGGAATTAAAAAAAAAAATGCTAGTGTGCATGGAACCTACAGTGAGGAAAATAAGTATTTGAACACCCTGCTATTTTGCAAGTTCTCCCACTTGGAAATCATGGAGGGGTCTGAAATTGTCATCGTAGGTGCATGTCCACTGTGAGAGACATAATAAAAAAAAAAAAATCCAGAAATCACACTTTATGATTTTTTAATTATTTATTTGTATAATACAGCTGCAAATAAGTATTTGAACACCTGTCTATCAGCTAGAATTCTGACCCTCAAAGACCTGTTAGTCTGCCTTTAAAATGTCCACCTCCACTCCATTTATTATCCTAAATTAGATGCACCTGTTTGAGGTCATTAGCTGCATAAAGACACCTGTCCACCCCATACAATCAGTAAGAATCCAACTACTAACATGGCCAAGACCAAAGAGCTGTCCAAAGACACTAGAGACAAAATTGTACACCTCCACAAGGCTGGAAAGGGCTACGGGGAAATTGCCAAGCAGCTTGGTGAAAAAAGGTCCACTGTTGGAGCAATCATTAGAAAATGGAAGAAGCTAAACATGACTGTCAATCTCCCTCGGACTGGGGCTCCATGCAAAATCTCACCTCGTGGGGTCTCAATGATCCTAAGAAAGGTGAGAAATCAGCCCAGGACTACACGGGAGGAGCTGGTCAATGACCTGAAAAGAGCTGGGACCACCGTTTCCAAGGTTACTGTTGGTAATACACTAAGACGTCATGGTTTGAAATCTTGCATGGCACGGAAGGTTCCCCTGCTTAAACCAGCACATGTCAAGGCCCGTCTTAAGTTTGCCAATGACCATTTGGATGATCCAGAGGAGTCATGGGAGAAAGTCATGTGGTCAGATGAGACCAAAATAGAACTTTTTGGTCATAATTCCACTAACCGTGTTTGGAGGAAGAAGAATGATGAGTACCATCCCAAGAACACAATCCCTACTGTGAAGCATGGGGGTGGTAGCATCATGCTTTGGGGGTGTTTTTCTGCACATGGGACAGGGCGACTGCACTGTATTAAGGAGAGGATGACCGGGGCCATGTATTGCGAGATTTTGGGCAACAACCTCCTTCCCTCAGTTAGAGCTTTGAAGATGCTTCCAACATAACAATGACCCGAAGCACACAGCCAGGATAACCAAGGAGTGGCTCTGTAAGAAGCATATCAAGGTTCTGGCGTGGCCTAGCCAGTCTCCAGACCTAAACCCAATAGAGATTCTTTGGAGGGAGCTCAAACTCCGTGTTTCTCAGCGACAGCCCAGAAACCTGACTGATCTAGAGAAGATCTGTGTGGAGGAGTGGGCCAAAATCCCTCCTCCAGTGTGTGCAAACCTGGTGAAAAACTACAAGAAACGTTTGACCTCTGTAATTGCAAACAAATGCTACTGTACCAAATATTAACATTGATTTTCTCAGGTGTTCAAATACTTATTTGCAGCTGTATCATACAAATAAATAGTTAAAAAAATCATACATTGTGATTTCTGGATTTTTTTTTTTTTATGTCTCTCACAGTGGACATGCACCTACGATAACAATTTCAGACCCCTCCATGATTTCCAAGTGGGAGAACTTGCAAAATAGCAGGGTGTTCAAATACTTATTTTCATCACTGTATACAGACGATCGGAATATCCGACAATAACTTTTCTTGTCGGAAAATTTGAGAACCAGCTCTCAAATTTTTGTTGTCAGATGGAGCCTACACACGGTCGGAATTTCCAACAAGAAAAATTCTATGTGAGCTTTTGGTCAGAAATTCCGCCTTATGTAGGCTCCATCTGACTTTTTCTGTCAGAATTTCCGACAACAAAAATGTGAGCTGGTTTTCTCAAATTTTCCGACAAGAAAAGTTCTTGTTGGAAATTCTGATCGTCTGTATGCAATTCCGGCGCACCAAAAACCACGCATGCTCGGAATCAATTTGACGCATTGAACTTTTTCTTGGCTCAACGTAGTGTTATACGCCACCGCGCTCTTGATGGTCGGAATTTGGTGTGACCGTGTGTATGCAACACAAGTTTGAGCCAAAATTCCATCGGAAATAATCCACGGTTTTCTTGTCTGATCTGATTGTGTGTAAACGGCATAAAGGGATATTTAAAGTGATTGTAAGGCTTAGTTTTTTTTAAAATGACAAACATGTCATACTTACCTTCACTGTGCAGTTCGTTTTGCACAGAGTGGCCCCGATCCTCGACTTCTGGGGTCCCCCGGTGGCACTGGTACAATACCTGCCGCCGAGAATGTGTTTTTAGCACGACAGCATCGCACTGATTCTCGGCGACAGGGTGCCGACATCTCGCACTCGCTGGAATAGTAAAAGCACATTCCAGCGAGCGCGTCATAGAAGCGACGGGGATCCGACTTGGATTCCCGCTAATTCTACACGTGGGCGGCGTTTGGTATGAATCCTGAGGGGGAACTCCCCGCCGGATTTTAAATAATTGGTACTGCTCAGGAGGGGGGGGCGCTCGCTCCCCACTCCCTTCCTGGCCGGCTGGGTAGCATGCTTTGGATACGGGTCTGGTATGGATTGTATCGTTTTTTTCGGCGTAGGGGGGTCTCCTTACAACTAATACCAGACCTAAGGGCCTGGTATGCTCCTTTCGGGGGGAACCCATGTCGTTTTTTTATTTAAAAATCTCTCAGGAATGCATACCAAATGCCGTACCTAGAATTGGCGGGAATCCAAGTCGGATCTCCCGCCGCTTCTATGACGGCTTTGTCTCCATCGCGGCAAGCCAGCTCGGCGCTGGCTCCCGCGATGGGGCTCATAGGTGGTCAATCTCGCCGAGAAAGGGAGCGAGATTGACACAATATCGCGGTCACCCACTGTAGCTCCTCCCTGCATCGTATAACCCCCTAGGAGAAGCGTTCTCCCGGGGGTGTTACCTTGCTGGGTCGCTCCCGAGTCCAGCATTTGCGTACATAGATGCAAAATGTCTGACTCGGCCCCACCCCCCGCGTCATTGGCTTTGATTGACAGCAGCGGGAGCCAATGGCTGCGCTGCTATCAATCTATCAGGACTATCAGAACCCCTTTAACCTTAACACCAATGTTTGTTGTTTTAACAACTATATTATGCGCATATATGCAGCGTATTAAAATTAATCTTACACTATGTATTATTTTTCTGTAATGGTCTATTTTTTTTTTTTTTTAATAAACATTTATTAATGAAAAAAAATATATTTTTATGGTTTTTTAGTGTTTGGCTGAACCACAGAAGTTTTTATTTTTTTTAAACTTCTTCAGCTTTGGCAAAGTTTAGGTGGAGATTTTGCAAACACATCATTGTGTGCACAACTAGCATTCAGCAAACAATAACCAGCCCTATACAAACAAGGCATGTTGCTTTGCATTTGGACCGCATTGAGCAACACAGTCCCAACACAGATGTGAATGACCCCTAAAGAAAATTGATTGGCTTCTCTGGTGTGGAGTTGAAATGTTTCCAGACTCCATAAATCATGTTTACTTTTTTTCCTAGAGTTTCTTATATTAATATTAGAATATTGTACTATAAATGTTTTGCATATCTTCACTTTATTTTCCTACATACTATTTTTGTCACTTTAAACGCTGATATTTTCATTGTTTCAGTAAATTATAAATTATGTCGTAGAAATGGTTTGAAACAGCAAAAATAGCTAGCTTTATTTTACTGTTGCTTTGGCATATATTGTTTTGCACTCCTTTAGGTAAAAGCATAATCTTCTTATAATTGCATTTCCTGCAGCTTAAACCTTAAAATCTTTCTTATCCAAGAACCCCTGCTGCTAAAGTATTTGCTTCTGGTGATGGCCAAACTCAAAGGCTGATAGGCACGAGACTTTTAATTACAAGCTCTAATATATAGCACAGTCAGAGGTAATTACGCTGGAACGTTGTTTTATTAAAGAAGGAAGTTCCAGCAATCCTTTATTAAGCATTAGTAGGTGGAAAATTCCATTGTGGTCAAAACGACATGTATGTACTATTGTAACGCTGCTTCACAAAATAAAATGGAATGTGAAAAAAAAAAGGGGGAGAAATATTTTCTTCTAGAGCCAAAAGACCTTGAAAGTCCTGCAATAAACATACAACCTTATTCAGAGAAGAGTTTTTAGTCTAGAGTGCTAATCATTAAAGCCCAATTAAAAATCCAGATAAAAAATGATGAATATATTCCAGTTTCATCAAAACAAAATGTGTGCAAAGTCACGCGACCGTTTTTCCTGTCATGCAAAAAAAAAGTTTTTCTCAACGTGATTCATGAAAAAAAACGCTCGAGCAAAGCGCGGTGACGTACAACAACACGTACGACTGCACTATAAAGGCGAAGTTCCATTTAAATGGTGCCTTTGGGCTGCTTTTGCTGATCCTCGTTAGTAAAAGTTTGGTGAGAGATGATTTGTGCTTTTCAATCTTTGTGCTTTTCAGTCCGTTACAGCGTGACGAATGTGCTCTCCATTACGAACGCTAGTTTTACCAGAACGAGCGCTCCCGTCTCATAGTTGATTCTGAGCATGCGCGTCTCCCCCCCCCCCCCCCCGGAAAAGCATATACACGAGCGGTTTTCATGACGAGAAAAAGAACGACGGGAAAAATGACGAGAAAAAATAGAGCAGGTTCTAATTTTTTTGCAGGCAGTTTTCTTGCCGAGAAAACTGCTATGGAGCATGCACACGACCGGTTTTGATGACCAATCTAAAAAATGGCAGTTTTCTCGTCATGAAAAACGGTCGTGTGTACGCGGCATTACTGTCTATTTGCTTGCTTTAGAAAGCAGCCACAACTTGTTCCTCCCTTTTTTTCACTTGAAAAGTAAAATGTAATAAAAATAATTGAAACAGAAAGCAGCCACATGTTGAGTAGAAAAGTCTACCCCTGCCAGCATGTTGTAGAGAAGGACAATTGGTCACGCGTCTTGATCCCTGCTGCATTAGACTTGCTGGCATATGCACTCTGCTGATTGGAGAGCTCTAGCTCTGACACAGAAGAAGGTGGGTTGGAACTCTGCAGAGAGACCATTGCTTCCACATATAGTCCTTTTTAAGTAACCCTGCGCTTATCCAACCTCCAACAGATGTTGCAATAATTTATACGTGTAAACAAAACAAAACCGATTCAAATATTCTAAATAATCAGAATATGAGAGCAGCTATCTAGTGGATTGGAATATAAGTCTCAAAAGATTATCTCAAAGTGACTAGGTGCGCTTCTCTATTTAAATCGCCAATTTCCCAATATTCAAATTCCTAATCAATGTACTCAAAAAATGTATTTACAAAAATAAATAAAATAAAGTGTCAATCAGTTATCCATATTAAAGTCCAACATGTGTGATTTATATACAGGTAATCCGCTAATGACGGTCCAATTAAATAACAGATATCCCAGTGATTTAGTGTGCAAAGTCAGCAAACAAAAAGTGACAGGGTGCTTTTAGAAAGGCCGTCCCCACATCAACTCACGCCTCTCACCAGAGACTTTGGGTCTCAAATTATAGCGATCCTAAAGGGGTTGTAAAGGCAGAAGTTTTTTTTTATCTTAATGCATTCTACGCATTAGGATAAAAAGCCTTCTGTGTGTAGCAGCCACCCCAGCACCCCCTAATACTTACCTGAGCCCCATCTCTCTCCTCCACGAGTACCTCTGCCATCCAAGATTCTCTCTCCTGATTGGCTGAGACAGAGCAGTGGTGCCATTGGCTCCCGTGGCTGTCAATCAAAATCAGTTAGCCAATCAGGAGAGAGAGGGAGCTGGCGAAACGACAGCTCCGTGTCTGAATGGATACACAGAGCAGCAGCTTAGTTCGGGTGCCCCCATAGCAAGCTGCTTGCTGTGGAGGCACTCGACAGGAGGGAGGGGCCAGGAGCAGTGAAGAGAGATCAGAGAAGAGGAGGATCTGGGCTGCTCTGTACAAATCCATTGCACAGAGGAGGTAAGTATAACATGTTTGTTATTAAAAAAAAAAAGAGACTTTCATTTAATTTACAATCACTTTAATCGCCTTTTAATCTCCACATATCCTTGTGGTTATAGGGAGGATAAAGGTATCATCCACGTTTAGCCTCAGCCGTATTACCCTCCATGGGTTTTACCCGATGTTCAATCGAGCATGTACTGTATGTGACCATTTTCCATGTGTTTGGGTTGAACTGAGTTTGACCCAAACATTAGCTCATCCCTTTTAGGAATAAGAACTCCCTCCCCAATGTTATTCTTTTTTTATACAAACCTCATATACAGTACCTATTTATTGTATATTGTGCTGAATAGTACATACATTCAGGGCCGCCATCAAGGGGGGACAGCCCATACACATGTAGGGGGCCCTGGTGTCCTGAGGGGCCCCCAGTCAACCAGGCCCCAATCAAAAAGAGTTGTTGCTGCTGTAGTAACTAGCAATTGCTATAGAAAAGTGCAGAGAGAGCGATGCACTCAAAGGAATGTCGCTTTTCTGAATATATGGGGATGTCTCTTTGCTGAATATATGGGGCTCTCTCTTTGCTGAATTGGGTCTGTTGTTTGTTGGATTGGGCTATCTCTTTGCTAAACATATGGGGCCATCTCTTTGTTGGATTGGGTTCATTTTCATATATTAAGCTGTGAGAGTGTTAAAATAAAAGTGGGTGCTCCAAAGGACTCAGTGGGATGGCCAATGGGTGGATTTGGTGGAACGGCCAGGGGGCGTGCCCTGGGGAATGTTGGTGGTCAGGCCAGGGGGGAGGGGGGCACAGGCTTAAAGCTGTGTGAGGGGCCCCAAAATTTCTGATGGCTGCCCTGCATACATTGTACAAATGCCTAAACTAAATAAGGTGATTTGATCATGCAAAGTATTACACAGAAGCCATTTTTGTTTACTACATAAAGGTAGCAATGTATTCTCAAATAAAATAATGGAAAAATATAGTAATTGCGCTGGTTTAAAGTGATAAACTTAGAACAGCAGCTGACAATCACACAATAGAATATTTGTGTAAAGACAATAAAAAAAATAAAAGATTGTAACGCTAATGTGAAATGGTAAATAATTAACCACTTCCATACCAGGCACTTACGCACCTTCCTGCCCAAGCCAATTTTCAGCTTTCAGCGCTGTCGCAATTTGAATGACAATTGCGTGGTCATGCTACACTGTACCCAAACAATTTTTTTATAATTTTGTTCCCACAAATTGATCACCTCTGCAATTTTTATTTTTTGGGCAACAACTAATTTTTTTTATGTTAAATTATTTTTGTAAATTAGTAAGTTTTCTTCTTCAATTATGGGCACCGATGAGGTGGCACTGATGGGCACTGATGGGCATCGATGAGGCGGCACTGATGGGCACCGATGAGGCAGCACTGATGGGCACTGATAGGCGGCACTGATGGGCAATGATAGGCGGCGCTGGTATGCAGCACTGATAGGCACTCATAGGCGGCACTGGGCACTCATAGGCGGCACTGATGGGAACTCATAGGCGGGACTGATGGGCACTCATAGGCGGGACTGATGGGTGGCACTGATGGGTACTTATGGGTGGCACAGGTGGGCACTGATAGGTGGGCACTGGTCATGGATGGGCACTGAGAGGTGGCACTGATGGACACTGAGCAGTGGCACTGATAGACACTGAGCAGTGGCACTGATGGACATTAAGAGGTGGCACTGATGGCATTGCTGGGCATCACTTGTTTATCCCATATTGTGCCAGTCATTGCCCATGTTGCCAGTCAGTGCCCATTTGTGATGAAGATTCGACAAAGCAGCAAAAAACATACAAATGTTGAATCTGTCATTTGAAGGCTTATGGTGTCTGTCGAATGTTCTAAGAAGATTCGACGGAGCAGCTAAATTGTACGACGCCGCAATCGTACATTTCCGGTCGAATGTTCAGCCTATAAGCTATAGAAGAATTCAAATGTTGTATGACACTAGTAATAATTATATTTATAAATTATTATTACCGTTCAACCAACATTCGAATTCTTCTATAGCCTATGGGCCGAGCATTTGACCGGAAATGTACCATTGCAGCGTCTTACAGTTTAGCTGCTTGTCGAATCCTCTTAGAACTTTCGACAGACACCATAAGCCTTCAATGACAGATTCAACATTTGTATGTTTTTTGCTGCTTTGTCGAATCTTCATCGTTCATGTCGAATGGTCTACCCAACACTGTCTCTATAATGTCAAATCTTTTCTCTCTGTGTCGAATCTTTCCTCTCTATGTAGAATAATCTTGGACTAATAGAGTTAAGGTTAGGCACATTCGACCGCAGGTTTGATAGACACAGATTGTTATTGTCAGCATCATGTCGAATCTTCTATTTATATCGAACTGTTGTTGCAACGAAAACAAAAATAAAGCATTTTTTATGTTGGAGCTTTTGTTCATTTTCGTTTGTTAAAATGATAACGAAAATACCCGAAATTCGGACAAAAATGCATTCGGACAAAAACGAATGCACATGTCTAGTTGTTAGTCGATCTGCAGGTTGTTTAAACCAGGAATTTTATCCATGTTTTGTTGGACTTGTGAATTTGCTATTTTTTCAATAAACCATCACGGTTTTATGCTATGTTGGCGATCTTTTCCTCGCTTTTTTTGCACCTTACCTGGGAGTGAGAGACACCGTGGTTAACTAGTGAAGTGGATACCAAAATTATCCTGTCTATAACCAGAGGATGAATCTTTCGCTATTGTATGAATCTAAGCTTTACTAGGCTCCTATAATGTGGTGTCTAGCCATCCAGTAAGGGCACAGCCTTTTCTTATCATGGTGATCGGTACACTTTGGGTGTTTAGTCGCATAGCATCCTTTAGACAAGACCACTTGGGATATTTCACACAAAACTAACTTTGGACTTTTTAATGGACTAATTATGGTTGTTCAATTATTTTCTATTTCACATTAGCGTGGCAATCTTTTATTTTTTATTCTCAAATAAAAGAAGAAAAAGATCTAACATATTTTCCAACATAAAAGTGCGAAGTCTCGGCTGTGACTTTTTAATAAAAGATAATCCTATTAGAGTACTGGGAGAGCAAATCCAAACATTTATGGATATTGATGGACATGGATAGTACAACCTATGTAGATTATAATATCTAAGGTCCAGTTGTCCACATTTTGGAAATATCAGCTTTGGTTGCAGGGCCGATCCTAGGGTCAGAGGCACCTGGGTGCAGAAATATTTCTGGCGCCCACACATGGGCGTGGTCATCTTACTAACTCCTCCCCTTTACAAATGTTTCTATGGCTACGACTCAAACACAGAGATGCTCCCCTAAGAAGTCTTCATTAGTGTCCCCCATCAGAGTCCCCCCCAGCAGGTGTCCCCCATCAGAACCCCCCACAGCAGGTGTCCCCCATCAGAGCCCCCCCCAGCAGGTGTCCCCCATCAGAGCCCCCTCAGCAGGTGTCCCCCATCAGAGCCACCCCACAGCAGGTGTCCACACCAGAGCCCCCCACATCAGGTGTCCCCATAGATCAGTACTTGTCCAATAGATCCTTGTAGCTTGGGCGCTCTGGGAGCAGAATCACATTACAGGGGGCGGGGCATATGTGGCATCTTTGGTTACTTGGAGGATGGCACTCGGAGAGTAAATTTTGGGAGTGTACGGGATGATTGGCAGCAGCTCTGGACACAGACAAGGAAAAGGGAGGGGAGCACTTTGGAGCTTTGGCGCCCCCACCTATGCGGCGCCTGGGTGCGGAGCACCCCGTGCACCCTGCCTAGGATCGGCCCTGTTTGGTTGGACAAATTGTGAGAGTTGTATTTCAACAAATGTCTGTTAAAGTTGTTAAGCCAACGACTAATTTATACCATCCCCTCTGAGTAGTAATCCTGTGTCCCCCTGCGTGTGTGATTAAAAAAATAAATGCTGATTATACCTCATTTCAGAGTGCCAATTGGCGCTCCTCTCCCGGTCTGACAGCTAGAGCCGGAGGAGCCAGGATTCTCCCACTGATGTTAGGCGGCAAAAGAGGAGGAGAAATGGAAAGAGCCAGTCGATCATGCGAGTGCCGAGAGGCGCTCTGAAATGAGGAATAATCAGCATCTTTTTTTAGAAATCACACACACAGTGGGGACACAGGATTAGGATTCAGAGGGGATTATATAAAAATAACACTGTTATTTCAGCAGCAGGAGGGGTGGCACTGTCATGAGCTGACAGGTAGGTAGGGAGGGGGGAGAGCAGAGGGGAGAGCTGCTGATGATGGAGGCACGTAAACTGACAACGGTGTCAGGGCTCAGCAGCCCTAATGAACTGTGGTCAGTTTATTGAGGGGAGGGAAGAAACTGGCAGGATCAACCAGGTATTTCAGGTGATACAGCGGGCCAAATGACACAGCACAAACACTGTGCTGTATAACATGCTTTAAAGGGACAGGATCTATATATTTTTTAAGGCTAACAAATGCTTTAAGGAGGTTTAGTATATTATAGGCAGGTCAGTATCCAAAATACGTAGTGCTGGAAACATTTTCTTTCTGTTTGTTTCCCCTTAGGTATTTTAGGACCAACTCTACGTGCTGAGGTTGGAGATACTTTAAAAGTTCACTTTAAGAATACAGCTACAAAACCTCTTACTATTCACCCGCAAGGAATGTTATATGGGAAACTTTCTGAAGGTAACGTTTTTTTTTACTGTGATACGTAATTCTAATGGGATTTATAATGTAGTACTAAAAATGCTTTGTTGTAGTGGAACTGATATTTTTGTAATAGTTTGCCTCTGATCCAAGGTGTTTGCTTGTATTGTATTCTAACATACACTGTATAGTAGGTGATTACATTGTCTAGTTATTTCAACATATTTCATGAACCTGTTGTAGGCTGCCAATCGGCAAAAATCACTCATCTAATACTACACTTTAAAAAGCACATCAAAACCCCAAAACAAAAATATGATATATTTCAGTTTATCCAATCCTTAAATATAATGGCTGCACCCCCCCCCCCCCTTACTTGCACTGGTGATCCAGTAACACACATCCTGTCTAAAGCCGGCCATAAACAGTTAAAATCTTGGCTGGTACAGAAGGAACCGGCCGAGATTTAAACTATTTATACAGTAAGCTGGCTGAATGTACCTGATCGATCAACTTGGGTACAACCAGTCTGTCAGATTTTACATGCAATTATTGCCACCGGCTGTTATAGCCTCTAGCAATTATCGGTGTGTTCCCCCAGCGGGTTGCAGGAAAGAAAATTGCATCATCTATGGCCGGCCCTAGAGTGGCTCCCCACTATGGAGGAGAGTGTTGTAGAGGGTGTTAAATGTACTAACATATTTAGGCTTAGTTCACACTTGTATGGGTGGTTCCCGCTGCGGGTCTGCAACTGTTCCCACAGCCGCAACCACCCGCACAGGAAAATGAAGGAGATGTGTGTGGGTGCTATTAATCCTAATGGCACCTGCACACGCATGAAATCCTGCACTGGGTTTTGAGCTGCAATTGCGGTTTCCGAGCAGGCTGCGATAAAAAATAAAATAAAATTGAGCAGTGACCTTTTCCTTGCGTTTTTAGAAGGCACAGCAGCTCATTCAAATGAATAGACTGCCGTGTCCGCGCAAAACATGGTTCACAGAGCCGCACAAGTCTGAACCAGGCCTTTGATGGACTTGAGTATCAAATTATAGTCAAACTCCAGTTAACAATTTTTAATCATTTTTTTTTTTTTTTTTTCCATTTGTTATAAAGATTTTACATCAATAAATAAAACCTGACCATTGTAAGCACCCTTATTATTGTTAAATGATTTGTATCAACTCTTAACGGTCACATTTGCTGAACAACTTGGTCATTAAAAAAGAAAGTTGAAAGATAACAGACTTACTGGCTGGGCCAACAATTAAAAATAAAGGAAAAAAATACCAAAAAAAAGTCTAATGCATCCATCACATTTTAGTGTGAAGGTCCTTATTCAGGATATTATAGAATGACAACTAGTGAGAATCTTTTTTTTTTTAGCTTTTAATGCTAGTAATATGTAGCACTACCCCCGAAGAAGTTGCTGGTTTGTTTTGGGCGGCATGTTACCTCTATTCCTTAACCGTCTAGGGTATACGATGAGAGTTGAAAAAAACTTAAAGCGGTGGTTCACCCTCCTTAACAACAGTGCAGCATTACATTCGGCATAGTAGCGCGAGCTACAGTATGCCTGTCTGTATTTTTTTATCTCCGTACTCACAGTGCTATTGTACATTCAAGATTCCGACTCCCGCGGGGAATGGGCGTGCCTATGGAGAGGGAGGATGATTGACGGCCGGCTCTGGCACGTCACGCTCCCCGAAGACAGCCGGAGTAGGTCTCGGCTCTTCACGACGCCCATTCCCCGGAATCTTCAATGTACAATAGCACAGTGAGTACCGGGATAAAAAAATACAGACAGGCATACTGTAGCTCGCGCTACTATGCCGAATTTAATGCTAGAGGAAAAAAAAAAAAAAAAAATTTTTATATAGGGTGAACCCCCGCTTTAAATGTCCACACTTTAGGCTTCTTTTTCTTTGCTTTATTAACTACTTGCCGACATGCCGCCGCAGTTCTACAGCGGCAGGTCGGCTCCCCTGCACGAGAGCCCGTACAATAACGTCGGCTCTCTTAGCGGCCACTAGGCGATGATGTCACGGCAGCGACAGAGAGCCGAAACGTCATCGCTCTGTCGCTGCCCGTGACATCATCACGCTCCCGAGCTGTTTGTGTCTCAAGCCTCACCCTTGGTGCACACATTGCCCGGACTTCCTGGTTTCCCAGCTGACGAAGACCCCAGGGGATAGTTTAACATCACAGTCTACATCTGCAGCGGATGATCGCCACCTATGGGCCAGCAAGGACTTGTATGCCGAATTCTCTCATTTTAAATGTAAGTGGATAATGCACCTATTGTAAAATTAAAATCACATTGTTCCTGACCTGGTGGCGCCTTCTTTCTTTTGTTTTGCATATTTGGAGCCTGCTCTCATCTTCCCCCTGGAGGCTTGCCCTGGAACATTGACTCTGTATTATTTTAATCTATAGGACTTTTTGCCATTTTTTCCATCCCCCTTCCAATTTCTCCCATTGTGTGACACACGCTGTATAATACATAAAGGGGCTATCATTCAACAGACATATTGTCTTGCATACCTGATTACAGCGCCACTACCCCCATTACCAGCTAATAGTTTGCCCTCTTTGGAGCTCAACAAGCTGTGACGTGACTTCGTATTACTAGCAGTGCAGGCAGTGAATGCCGAAAGTGAGGCTTCCCACCTGTTAGCTAGGTGTCTCATCACACAGCGGAACACCAAACATGTCATCACTTTCACACCTTCAAATCATGTAGCGTTTCCATATTTTTGTCTAACCCCATAACCATAAATAGCAGCTAGTGTCAAAATCAGTTTACTGGAGCAGATCAGGCAATGATTGTGACTGGTTACCAGAGGTTGCAGCATATCATTACCGCTCACTGACTGGTTGCTAAAAGTTACAGCACATAATTTCTGCTTGCTGATTGGCTGTTAGAGGTTACTGCACATCATTACTGCTTACTGATTGTTTGCTAGAAGTTAATGCACATCCTTACCACTCACTGATTGGTTGCTAAAGGTTACTGCACATAATTACCGCTCATTGAATGGTTGCTAGGAGGTTACAGTACATCATTACTGCTAACTGATTGGTTGCTAGAAGTTACTGCACATTATTACTGTTCACTGGTTGCTAGAGATTTTAGCTGATCACTACTGTTCACTGATTGGTTGCTAGTAGGGAGACCACGTGTCCCGGATTGCCCGGATTTTGCAGGTCTGTCTGGGCACATTCATTCCAGGACAATACAGTGTCCCGGAATGAAACTGACACCCCCCCCACCCGGGCCAATCTGATGCCCCCAAAAAAGGCCGCCACATCACCGCTTTACTCGCTGACAGTACTTGTCCTGGCCGGGAATGCCTGGAGGAGCACAATCCCGCCCCCTGCTTGTGATTGGCGAAATCATAAATCCCGCCTCTTGTGTCCAATCACTGTGCTGTGATTCGTTACAGCACAAGTTGATTTTTGGGAAGGGAGGGTGTCCCTGAATGGTAGTTTGAAAATGTGGTCACCCTAGTTGCTAGAGGTTCTGTTGACACAAGGATGACACACCACAAATAACAGATGCTTTAACCAGCTAGTGGAGTCTAGTACTATAAATCAACCAATTAAAACAACAAGAAAAATGCCATGCCTGGAATTCATCTTTAAGGGTATGTTCACACCACATGTGGTGGGACTGCATTGGATGGCTAATCCAGCATAGTCCCACCATGTGAACAAGGCAAAATGCCTTGTCTCCTATGTACTTGGTTCACACAAATGCATTACGGTGATGTACAGGCCCAGTACAATGAAAAAAAGTACTGCATGCATGGCCAGCAACTGAACTTTATAAGATGTCTGTGTAACATCTAAATAAAGTTTGTTTTAAAAAAAAAAAAGGATCTCGGCCCAATTGCACCACACCACAGACACTGCATTGCAATGCAGAGACTGGTGTAAACAAATATAAATAGAATTATAAATGTTAACTACAGCATATTACTGCATTGCAAAACATATAGAGCAAAATCAAATTGAATGCCTTGGGAATAATACCCGTAAAATCACAACTATCACAATGTTAGGTTGTGGTTAGAGAATTATAAATGCCACATATTTTTTAGACAAAAAGTCCTGTATATATTTCTTTTTTTAGGGTCAAAATATTCTGATGGCACATCCTCGCTGGAAAAGTTTGATGATTCAGTGTCACCAGGCCAAACTTATACCTATAGTTGGGACATCACAGAAAACATGGGACCCAAAGAAGATGATCCTGACTGTCTTACCAGTATTTACTATTCTGCAGAGAACATGGTTCAAGATGTCAACTCTGGATTGATGGGCTCATTGCTGATATGTAAAAAAGGTAATCTGAGTTTTCCAAAGATTAAGTTTGTTTCAATATCAGACTATGACATACTACAGACTAGGTGCAGTCCATCAAAAGCCATATATCTAAAAAGTTGTGTTCTTTTAACTGGTACACGTTAATATATATTTTTTGTTCATTAGATCAGTACTTCTTTACATACCTTACATCTTGTAAAGGTGTTATACCATGCAAAATTGTTATAAAAAATGGAGTATGGAAAAAAATGGAGATGTTACGCATAGTTTCAAATCAAAAGTCTGCTGTCACACAAAACATAAAGCTAAAAATTGTATACGTCCTTTAAAAACCGACCCCTGTATTAATTGCTAATCCTATACTACGACTGCTTTAACTGTGCTTGTACTTAAGGCCCCTTTCAGACGTGCGGACCGTATGTCCGCATTTTTATCAATCCGTTGCGGATGAAAACGGGACATACATTGGTCCCTATGTGATTGCGGGTGTCAACGGATGACCATCCGCTGACACCCGTTATCACCCGCCTCCGCAAAGCTCCGCAAAATCGGACTGAAGAAAATCCTATTTTTCTTCCGTCTGGCGGATCGGATCGGGTGAACACGGACATACGGTCCGTGTTAATCCAATCCCCCCATAGGGGAGAGCGGAGGAAAGACAGGGCGGTCCCTGCAGAGTGTGCGGGGACCGCCCTGTCAGCCGACGGCTCAGCTGGGATTTTACGGAGGATCCCCGCTGAGCTTGATGGACACACGGAGGCGGATCATTACTGATCCTCCCCGTGTGAAAGGGCCCTAAAGCAGAACTTTACCCTAAAGGATCTCCAGGGATAAAGCGATAATTCTCACTCTACAAGACTTTGGCCACCTGGAGTATGCTGTCCAGTTCTAGGAACCAGTCCTCAGGAAGGATGCATTGGAAATGGAGCGAGTACAAAGAAGGGCAACAAAGCTAATAAAGGGTCTGGAGGATATTAGTTTTGAAGAAAGGTTAAGAGCACTAAACGTATTCTCTCTGGAGAAGAGATGCTAGGGAGGGTATATGATTTCAATTTACAAATACCTTACGGGTGACCCCACAATAGGGATTTTTCGCAGAAGGGAGTTTAAAAAGACACGTGGCCACTGACTAAAATTAGAAGAAAAGAGGTTTAACCTTAAACTGCGTAGAGGGTTCTTTATTGTAGGAGCGGAAAGGATGTGGAATCCCCTTCCACAGGCAGTGGTTTCTTTTTCAAATCTTTAATTTCTTCAAAAGACAGAATCCAAAGGGCCAACAAAGTGTAGTTCACATTAAAGACTTAATACACATAGACATACAATACAGCACAGTACATCAAATTGTAGTATAACCGAGGTAAACCGAATGATGACAAAGAACAAGCGTGTATCGTAGGTATCATGATAAAATAAAACCTGCACTGACGCGTTTTGTACTGAAACTAGTGCTTAGTCATAGCTATGACTAAGCACTAGTTTCAGTGCGAAATGTGTCAGCAGTCAGGTTTTATTTTATTTTGCTGTGACTTGTAGTGCTGTCCTTCTTTTAATAAAAGGCTACAATTTGTTCAGAGTGCGGCTGTCCAGAGACAATCTTTGTTCCTGCTTTGCTAAGTGCATTGCCTGCACCTGCGTTGTCTGCAACGGAGGATATTCATCTGGGTTCCCACCTGGAGCAGCTATTCCCTTTCCCCTTGCAAGACACCTTATAGTATTTAATTTTAAAACATATTTTTTAAATAAATTAATATTTGCAACTTGCAACACGCATGTGATGCTATGGGCTACTGTTCCATATAGTCGTTAGGCTGACCTTAAAAAAGAGCTATAGACAGTATTTTTTCCATTTTGGATAGAGTAAGGGAGAGTTATAACCCCTATCAGGTTTCTTTTTTTTGCCATCTGTGTACCATTGGCGAGATTTCCCTTCACTTCCTGTCCCATAGCCAAAAAAGGAAATGAGGGGAAATCCCCCCAAAGTGAAGGAATCCCTGTTATGATGTTATTTCTTCTGCTCTTAGGAAGTCTGAATGATGATGGAACTCCAAAAAACTTTAACAAAGAGTTTGTGCTGTTGTTTGCGGTGTTTGATGAAAATAAAAGCTACCAAGAACTTCCATCAAAGACGGAGAGGCCAGTAATGTACACAATCAATGGCTACGTGAACGGAACTGGGCCAGGTATGAATTTGCTCTTTGTGGCACTTTCCATTCAATATTTCCTGAGGTTTTTTATAACCACCCCAATACCAGCAAGTTTCTTAATTTCTCACATATTGTGGAAAAAATTAATAATGCATATATAATATACTATATAAGAAATAAAACATCAGCGTGCTTTTATGTTTTATAACAGTATGGAAGAAAAGTTTCAAAGTTTTCAAACAATTTTATGAAATGCAGTTATATTTACTTGTCCAGTATGCTTTTTCTATGTACTTGTTATATTTAAAACTCTTTTTCAGATTTCGAAGCCTGTGTTGATGACAAAATCAGTTGGCATCTATTAGGCATGAGCTCCAAGCCTGAAATCTTTTCAGTTCATTTCTTTGGCCAAACCTTGAATGACGATCATCACAGTGTCTCAGTCGTAAGCCTTGCTAGTTCTTCTTCCACCACAGCAAACATGACTGTCACTCAGAGTGGAAAATGGACAATATCATCCCTTAATGGAAAGCACATTGAAGGTTAGTAGTGTATAATTCTGTAACACATCTGTAAGGAAACTGGAAAGAATTCAGAAGTATCATGTTTCCTTTTTTTAAACACTAATAAGCCCCAAATCCACAGTTCAGAAAGTAAAAACCCACATGGGCATAAATGTTGTTAAGAGTTTTTTTCACTGGGCTGGGCATGAAATTTAAATGTTTCTATTATTATTTTTTTTAAACGCTTGTGCACTGGTACTGGCAAGCTGTACTCTGAGCTGGGCTGCCTAGGCTGAGGAAATATGCCTGTGGTTATGCTAAACAGGCTCCGGTGGCACATGTACAAGAACCCTAAAGCCCTGTACACACGATCGGACCTTTGTCCAACCAAATTCACATCAGAGTAAAAGAGAACATGTTCTCTATGTAAACTCTGAGGCCGCGTACACACGACCGAGAAACTCGACAGGCGAAACACATCGTTTTCCCCGTCGAGTTCCTTGTTCCGCTGTCAAAAAACTTGTCAAGCCAAATTTTTCCATTGCCCGTCGAGGAAATAGAGAACATGCTCTCTTTTTGGCTCGACGAGTTTCCCGACGGGTTTCTCTGCGAAAAGTGTACAGAAAACCATTTTTTTCGGCAGAATACGTCTCCCATCGAGTTTCTTGCTGGATTCTGCCGAGAAAACCGGTCGTGTGTACGCGGCCTGACAGAATTCCTCAGAATATCCGATGGAAAAACTCCGATAGGCATACACACGGTCGGAATTTCCAATGGAAAAAGTCTGTGTGACCTTTTCCTTTGGAAATTCCGATCGTGTGTACGAGGCATAAGTGTCCCTTCAATTGAGGTTATTTTATTTGCCAACCGATGTACAGTATTTAGAAAATAAAAAACTAACCTTTACCACCCCTTTAAACCCTACTGTGAGGCAGTGTCTTAGTATTTGTCAGCCTGCAACTAAAAGTGCTGTTTGGGCTTGTTTACAATTGTGGTCTAGGGGTGGTAAGAACAGGGGGTTGAACTGTTTTTTTTTATCACCCCTCTATTGCCCCCTTAATATTCAAAGGTAGCCGGAAAGATACAGCATTTACGCGCGGTCGACGCAGTGAAGTTACAACGTTTACGTTAGATTTGCGCGGCGTAAAGTTGCCCCTGCTATATGAGGGGCAACCAATGTTAAGTATGGCCGTCGTTCCCGCGTCGAAATTTATAAATTTACGTTGTTTGCGTAAATCATCCGTGAATGGGGCTGGACACCATTTACGTTCACCAATGACGTCCTTGCGGTGTCATTTAGCGCAATGCACGTCGGGAAATTTTAGGGACGGCGCATGCGCATTTTGTTTGCCGCGGGAACGCGCCTAATTTAAATGCTCCACGCCCCCTACCCGGCTCATTTGAATTAGGCGGGCTTGCCCTGGGGGATTTACGCTACGCCGCCGCAACTTTACAGGCAAGTTCTTTGTGAATAAAGCACTTGCCTGTAAAACAGATACATTACGCCCGCACAGTTTTACGCCCAGATACAAGAATCTGGGCTATATATATATATATATATATATATTCTTTCTTCTTTTATTTTTTTATTTTTATTAAAGGGCCCAGAGGTCCCCAGGGCCCTGAATGGCAATCCCCCTTATTGTTTATAAAAAAAAAACAATTCTTTTATTTATTTTTATTAAAGGGCCCAGAGGTCCCCAGGGCCCCGGATGGCTACCCCCCTTTTTTTTCTATTATTTTTTTATTTCTTTTTTTGTGTGAAAGGGATCTTAGCAGCGCTTTACCAGCATTTTTCATGCGCTGGCAGTGTGAAAGGGCTCTGAAAGCACTCTGGCTTTCACATTGATATTGCATATGAGGCTTCTTTCAGGCGCTTTACAGGCTTTTTTTTAATGCCAAAGCGCCTGAAAAATGCCCCGAAAAACGCCCCAGTGTGAAAGGGGTCTTAAAGACTGTATTTAGAGTGTAAAATGTAACATGGTGCCAAGCAAGCCCGCCCATCCCCTAAAGGCCCTCTTGTGACTGTGTGCAAGGGTACTTCTCTGCAGCAGCTGTCACTTTTGCATTTTGTATGGCTGAGCAGGGCTCCACCCACACAGTTGGGTCTTTCATTCACAGAGATCTGTGCTTGAAAAAACTACAAGTCCTGTGTGCCACTGCAGCAGACGGACTTGTAGCTCTCAATGGAATACAAGTGCAGTGATCACCTCTTCAAATGAAAGTCAGTACCTTGGTACGGTCATATAGTGTTGGAGATAAAGGGCCAGATTCACGTAGAATTCCGGCGGCGTAACGTATTGCATTTACGTTACACCGCCGCAAGTTTTATGGGCAAGTGCTTGATTCACAAAGCACTTGCCTGTAAACTTGCGGCAGCGTAGAGTAAATCTGTCCGGCGCAAGCCCCGCCTAATTCAAATGGGGCGTGTTCCCGCGCCGAACGTACTGCGCATGCTCCGTTTTGAAATTTCCTGCCCGGCTTTGCGCGAAATGACGTCGCACCGACGTCATTTTTTGAACATCGACGTGAGTTACGTCCTTTCCTATTCACGGACGACTTACGCAAAAAAAAAAAAATTGAAATTCGACGCAGGAACGACGGCCATACTTTAACATGGCAAGTCTAAAGATAGGCCACGAAATACCAGCTTTAACTATACGCCGGGAAAAGCCGACTAGCGACGACGTAAGAGAATGCGACGGCCGCGCGTACCTTTGTGAATCGCCGTAAACAGCTAATTAGCATACCTGACACAGAAAACGACACGAACTCCACCCAGCGGGCGCCAAAGTATTACACCTACGATCCGAAGGCGTACGAAGCCGTACGCCTGTCGGATCGAAGCCAGAAGCCGTTGTATCTTGGTTTGAGGATTCAACCTAAAGATACGACGCGGCAAATTTGAAAGTACGCCGGAGTATCAGCAGATACTCCGGCGTACTTCTTCTCTGAATCTGGCCTAAAGTCTGCAGGAGCCTAGCGTTGCACTTTTGATCCACTTACTGTATGAGGCCTCGTACACACGACAGAGTTTCTCGGCAGAATTCACCGAGAAACTCGGTCAAACCCGGATTCTGCCGAGAAACTCTGTCGTCTGTACACTTTTGGCCCGATGGAGCCGCCGAGGAACTCGTCGAGAAAATAGAGAAAATGTTCTCTATTTTCTCGTTGTTCTATGGGAGAAGGCGGCCCGCCGAGCTCCTCGGCGGCTTCATCCCTGAACTCACCGAGGAACTCGACGTGTTTGGCACGTCGAGTTCCTCGGCCGTGTGTACGGGGCCTCATGCTTGAAATTTTTTGCAGGCTTCTATGCAGAGAAATAACTAATTCACCTTTTATCTTGCAAAAATATGTGCATTTTTTTGTAAGATGGACTTAGCCTTTAGGAAGCTGAGCACTCTGTTTATGCTTTGTATGCATTTTAAAGCTGGCTTCATGTTGCAATCTGATTACACATTTGCCGTACAATCTCTTTAAGATTTGCCAACAGTTACGCAATGTGAGTCCTGTGAATGGTCCTTTCACTACACATTTGGTAAATCTAAAGGAGTTTGTCCAATCAGATTACATGGCCAATTTTTCATATATGAGAATGTATTAAAAACTTTTATTCCAAATCAATTTTTTTTCCAGCTGGAATGCAGGCCTTTTTGAATGTTGAAACATGTACTAATAAACAACGCAGCAAAAAACCTGTTTACCAAACGCGATTTATTACAAGCTGGGATCACTACATAGCTGCAGTTGAAGTTGATTGGGATTATACCTATCGTCGCACGGAGGACTCTGAAACGTAATATTCTCTGCACATTCATGAATATAAAACTGATGGTTCTAAACTTCAGGGTCTATTGATAGGAAAACCTTTTATCAGAGTCACTGGGAGAATATACAAGTTTGTTGTGTTGGCAACACTACAAAAACTGATAAATTGTGTATTGTGTCTAGGTTTTGGATAGGTATGAGAGAAACCTATAAGAATTTCAGCCTGGTATAGTGTAGCTTCACAAGTCTATCTGTATATCTATGAAATATTGACTAAAAGCATGGCACTGCAAATCTTCGACCATTCCAGTTAAGCCACATCCTTTTTCCACACATCTGTCACAGGGGGAGCTTAGGGGTAAATTACTGAATACAAATACACTGTTTAGTTTACAAGAGAAGTACCCACCTATGAGTTTAACGCCTCATTTCACTGCTTCTGAACCAAAGGAAAAATCATTGCTTTTGCGCTCCAATGTAAAAGGGCCCCAACTGTGCTGGCAGAGGATAACTACAAGGAACTTTTCAGACCTGGTTACATACTTGGGGGCAGAACTGGTTTGCTGGTAGTGTATTAAACTCACATGTCTAAGCCTAGCCCACTGGTCTGAGAGCCCTTAAGTAAAATAGCCTGTCGTACCAGTTGTTAGTCCTCCATCGTAACTTGGGGCTTAATCTCTCAGTTTGAGAGCTATTGTGTATGCTCTGGGTACTGCAGTACAGGATGAGTCTAGCATTAAAGGTACCTGAGTTTATTGCATTACAATACAACACATTACAATGAGTCTGCTCATTTTCTAGTGTGAGACTGCTGGGAGTTCCCAGCCAAGGTATTCTGGTGGTGTCAGCAGAAGCGAGGTTCCGCCTAAAGTTAGAGAGAAAGTAACGGACCCAATAATACCAGTGGCTCCTACGAGGGTAGCACTACATACACTATGGCCACAGCCCTCTGTTTCCATCACTGGGTCACAGAACCTGCAGCTGAAGGTTAGGGGATAGGGTGCTTCCCTTAGTATACCAGTCTCTTCCCAAATATCCCATCTATAGCTCTATCTAGCTAGGCACATTCCTAGATGAAATCTACTCACAGGTTTGACCGTCACTCACATTCAAAAGATGCTGTACATACTCCCAATGCCATATGCACCACGCTACAAGACCTGCAGAAGAAGGTCAAAAACAGACAATGGGACTGCAGCAGCCCTCACTTGATGTATGCCACTTTTCCTGGGCATTCAGCCATGCAACGGACTCTTTAGATCAGCTCAGTACTGGATTACATTTTTGCAGCTCTGGAGTGTCCTGTTCCCATAACCCAGTGTTTCTCAATTCCAGTCCTCAGGCCCCCCCAACAGGTCAGGTTTTCAGGATTTCCCTCAGATGAAAAGGCTGTGGTGATTACTAAGGCAGTGAAACTGATCAAATCACCTGTGCAAAATAATGGAAATCCTGTTGGGGGGGCCTGAGGACTGGAATTGAGAAACACTGCCATAACCCAAACTGACTAAGCTCCAATCACAGCTGGCATTTATATAGGCACCAACTCCACCCATTACATTACCACAGGAGGAGTTTCTCTAAAACCCCTTTCACACTGAGGCACCCTGTAAGAGCCGCTTAGTTCACTCCAGTGTGAAAGCCCGAGGGCTTTCACACTGGAGTGGTGCACTGGCAGGACGCTAAAAAAAGTCCAGCTAGCAGCATCTTCGAGGCGCTGTAGGAGCAGTGTATACACTGCTCCTAAAGTGCCCCTGCCCACTGAAATCAAGGGGCAGCGCCACGGAACCGACTGCAAAGTGCTGTTGCAATGGCGCTTTGCGGACGGTTTTAACCCTTTAAAGCGCGGCTAAAAATAGTGGTGCTTGACCGCCGACGCACCCACCTCCCCAGTGTGAAAGGGGCCTTAAAAATAAGAGTTAACACCTGCTTACAATTTTCTTTTTACCATGTCATAATAACAACAGAGCCATCTAGTTGGCAGGCAAACTAACTGCACCTGCCAACAACAACATTGTGATTACTATTGTAATACTATTTGCAATAGTATCAGCATTATATCAGAGATGAACAGTTGCACATAGACAAATTTGAATCTTTTAGACTTTAGCTAGTTTCTACTGATCTGCGTTTTTAATTCAGTACCCTTACACATAAAATAATATGCATCAAAAAAACGTAAAAAAAAGGAGGATTAACACCTTACTTATGATCATACCGTATCTCTTCATTTTTGATGTAAAAAATGTTATTTACTTTTAGTCTGATTACACATATTATACGTGTTTAATTTTTAGTGTGTAAAGCTGTATACAAATGCAGGACTAATGCTGGGCCTTCTTATTAAATAGCCCAGAAAGTATTACATGTTTATTACTAAAAGATGGATTCTTATACAAGCCATAAAAAATTATTTAACAAAATACTTTATAAACATCTAATCTTTCAAAGAAGTATATACAATTAATCATAATCACTATAATTGACATTAAAGCGGGGGTTCACCCTATATAAAAAATTTTTTTTTTTTCCTCTAGCATTAAATTCGGCATAGTAGCGCGAGCTACAGTATGCCTGTCTGTATTTTTTTTATCCCCGTACTCACTGTGCTATTGTATATTGAAGATTCCGGGGAATGGGCGTTCCTATGGAGAGAGAAGGTGATTGACGGCCGGCCCTGGCACGTCACGCTTCTCCGGAAATAGCCGAAATAGGCTTGGCTCTTCACGGCGCCTGCGCATAGCCTGTGCGCAGGCGCCGTGTAGAGCCGAGACCTACTCCGCAGGGGTCAAGTCCTGGGGAAAAAAGTGTGGGAACTCCCACCCAAGATCCACTCCCCCACCAAAAAATAGATAAAAATGATACGCAGGTCTGCCACGAGTTATCGCGGCATTTAGAAAGAACTTTAAGCAAGTTCTTTCCAAATCCTGCGAGAACTCGCGGCAGACCTCCGAAATGTCTCCTGGGAACAATGACAAAAGCTCCAAGGAGACATTGCGGCATCGAGGAAGTGACGGAATACCCGCACACTACCCGATGAATCCATATACAGGAAGCGGCCAGTAACATAAAGGATTACTAAGGTTCGCCTGCCCCTGACATTGACTCGAGCTGGGCATCGCCACTTAGTGAAGGATTGGCTCGGGCGGCTCGGCTGCTCTCGTCCTGCAAAGGGAACTGCGTTCCTGCTGTGAAAAAAGTGCAGGGACTCCGTTCCCACGCGTTCCCGCAGGACTTGAGCCCTGCTACTCCGGCTGTCTTCGGGGAGCGTGACGTGCCAGAGCCGGCCGTCAATCATCCTCCCTCTCCATAGGCACGCCCATTCCCCGCGGGAGTCGGAATCTTCAATGTACAATAGCACAGTGAGTACGGGGATAAAAAAATACAGACAGGCATACTGTAGCTCGCGCTACTAATATGCCGAATGTAATGCTAGACTGTTGTTAAGGAGGGTGAACCACCGCTTTAATATAGGACATGTTAAATATGAGTGACCAAATCATAGTGGTGGATTGGGGCTCAAAACATTTGCATATTTGAAAATTGGGAATGAGTAAAGAAAATAATTGTGACGGACACATCTGTTCTTTGAATATGCCTTTTTTTAGCCCACCTTGCCACCAAACCTATAAAAAAGTAATCTATCAGCAATTTTCGGATGGCACTTTTACAACTGCAACTGAACCTGAACGATCAAGAAGGGAACTTGGACTTATTGGGCCTGTCATTCGAGCTCAGGTTAAAGACACAATTAAGGTATGCATTAACAGCTATGCCGTTTATTTATAAACTTTTTAAATGTGTAAATGTAGAAATCAAGAAAACAGTTAAAACCTTTGTGGTAATTAAAGCGGTTGTATACCCGCTGAACTTTTTTTTTTTTAGAACCCTGTAAGGCCCTGTACACACGATCAGTCCAAACTGATGAAAACGGACTGAAGTTCAGTTTCATCGGTTCACCGATGAAGCTGACTGATGGTCTGATGTGCCTACACACCATCAGTTCAAAAAACGATCGAGCCCAACGCGGTTGCGTAAAACACAATGACGTGCTGAGAAAAATTAAGTTCAATGCTTCCAAGCATGCGTCGACTTGATTCTGAGCATGCCCGGGTTTGGAACCGATGCTTTTGCGTACTAACCATCGGTTTTGACCTATCGGTTACCAGTCCATCAGTTCAATTTTAAAGCAAGTTCTAAATTTCTGGACCGAAGAATAACAGACTGTTGGGGCCCACACACGGTCGGTTTGGACCGATGAAACTGAACTTCAGTCCGTTTTCATCAGTTTGGACTGATCGTGTGTACAGGGCCTAAGGCAAAAGGCATAATGAGCTAGTATGCACTGCATGAGTTCCTGTGAGTGCCTGGAGCCGCAATGTTGTCACTCCCGCGCATGAGCAGGAGACTTCTTTCAGGCAAGGCCGGGTCTACAGCTGAGAATCCCCTTTGCGCATGCGCCGATGCGGTCAGTGGCTCATAGCAAGGGGAATATTTTTTATCTCCTAAACCTTTAAGGTTTAGGAGATATTTTTTTTTTTACCTACAGGTAAGCCTTATTATAGGCATACCTGTAGGTAAAAGTGGAAAAAATGACTATACAACCACTTTAAAGCGATTGTAAAGTCTTTTTTTTCCCCTATAACAATAACAAACATGTTATACTTACCTGCTCTGTTGCAGTAGCTATGCACAGAGCAGCCCAGATCCTCCTCTTCTTGGGTCCCTCTTCTGTGCTTCTGGCCCCTCCCTCCTGTTCAGTGCCCCCACAGCAAGCAGCTTGCTATGGGGGCACCTTAGCTGAGTCACAGCTCCCTGTGTTCATTCAGACACGGAGCCTCAACCCAGCCCAGCCCCCTCTCTCCCCTGATTGTTTAGCTGACTTTGATTGACAGCAGCGGGAGCCAATGGCACCGCTGCTGTGTCTTAGCCATTAAGGAAAGAGAATCTGGACGGCTGAGACACTCATGGACATCGCTGGACAGAGAGAGAGAGACCTCAGGTAAGGGCTAGGGTGGCTGAGGGGGGCATCTGCTGCTGCATCTTCTTAATGCATAGAATGTATTGAGCTAAAAAAAACTTTTGCCTATACAACCCCTTTAAGCATAGGCATGCGTACAGTGTGTGCCAGGTGTATATATATATATATATATATATATATATAAATATATATATATATATATACACACACACATGCAGACATGTATGTTTGAGCTTTGGTGTGCACACCCTTATGCAATAGGCTGCGCACACCTTTAAGGTATAGTTTTGGATAGAATGTTAAAGGGTTAGAAGTCTGGTATCTATTTAAGATAGTACACATTGTATTTATTGCACCATAAAATCCTATTCAAATAACTCTTGCTAAAAGTGTAAACAAATGAATATCTAATGTGACAAATATTTCCATGTGTTTCAGGTTGTATTTAAAAATATGGCTAGTCAGCCTCACAATATATATCCACACGGAGTGTCATTACAGAGGATCTTTAAAGGCTACGTACCTGACCTTAAAGGTTTGTATTTTGCATCAATGTCACATGCTGTCCAAAACTTTTTTTTTTCTCTCTGTGAAGTAAGGTTCTATTTCAATTAGGGTTGTCCCGATACCACTTTTTAAGACCGAGTACAAGTACCAATACTTTTTTTAAAGTACTCTCCGATACCGAATACCGATACTTTTTCTTAATCTCATGTGACAGCAGCACATGTGTCAGTAGTTTTTTTTTTTTTATCTTTAACAATTTGTTTTTAATTTTTTAAAATATTTTTTTTACATTTTTATTTATAATGCTTTCTTTTTTTTTAAGGGGGGGGGGGGTGTACCGTGTCAGTGTGTTTTTTCTTTTATTTTTTTATTATTTTCTACAATAATTTTTTTATTCTTTTTTTTTTATTCTTTATTTTTTTTTTTTTTTCAGCCCTGTTGGGGGGCTTTGGTGAGATATCAGGGGTCTTAACAAACCTCTGACATCTCCCCTTTGAGACAGAGAAAGGGACTAGGGACACATGTTCCCCAGTCCCTTTCTCAGCAGCATCAGCTGTGCTGAAAATGAATGGAGTGAAGACAGCGTCTTCTCTTCATTCATAAACTGAAACATTGTAATCACAGTTTACGATGTTTCAGTTATGTGAATGGACCGAGTCAGTGATCACTGACTTTGTCCATTCGGAGCAGTAAGGAGCTGGATTTACCGGCTCCTACCCCGCTCTCCATCCTGACAGTTCCAGGGGGTGGAGGAGGAGCACGGAAGGGGAGAGAAACACAGCGGAATACACGGCGGGAATACACGGCGGGAATATACGGCGGGAATACACGGCAAGAATACACGGCGGGATACACGCAGGAATACACTATATAGCGGTGATTGGTGCCTGTAACTTCCCCTCTGATCAACCCTGACAGTACAAGTATCGGGTGAAGCATCGGGAGCATTTGCCCGAGTACAAGTACTCGGGCAAATGCTTGTTATCGGTCCCGATACCGATACTAGTATCGGTATCGGGACAACCCTAATTTCAATATATATATATTTTTTAATGATACATTAAATCTATGCAGGGGGAACCCTGCATATAATTTATTGATGTCATACAGCAACTGGAAAAACTCTCCCCAGCCTTACAATTACAATTTCTTCAGAGAAATCCTCACTTCCTGTTCTTCTGTCTGTAACTACACATAGTAAGGCCCCTTTCACATTGGAGCGGGAGCCGCGGTGGCAGTATAGCGCCGATATACCGCCGGGATTGCCGCAGGAATCGGCCGCTAGCGGTGCGGTATTAACCCCTGCTAGCGGCCGATAAAGGGTTAATACCGCCCGCAATGCGCCTATTGCCGCGGTTTCCCATTGTTTTAAATAGGAAGGAGCGGTGAAGGAGCGGTATACATGCCGCTCCTCTCACCGCTCCAAAGATGCTGCTGACAGGAGATTTTTTTCTCTCCCGCCAGCGCATCGCCTCAGTGTGAAAGCCCTCACATTGAGTAAGCAGTGAAGGAGTTTTTCAGGCGGTATAGCAGCGCTATTTTTAGCGATGTACCACCTGAAAAACTCCTCAGTGTGAAGAGGGTCTAATGCGAGGCGTTCTCCCTGGTGTGGAGCCTTTTGAGGGGGGAGGGGGCGAGCAGGCAAGTCAGGACACTCTCTACTTTGCAGATCACCACCATTACTAGTAGAAAAAAACGCCATATAAATGCTATAAATCTTTCCCATAGTTTGTAGACGCTATAACTTTTACGCAAACCAATCACTATACGCTTATGGGATATTTACTATAGCAAAAAGTAAAAGATAGAGGGGGTTATTTACAAAAGATAAATCCACTTTGCACTACAAGTGCAAACTACAAGTGCAAAGTGCACTACTGAAAGTGCACTTGGAAAGTGCAGTCGCTGTAAATCTGAGGGGTGGATCTGAAATGAGGGGAAGCTCTGCTAATTTTATCATCCAATCATGTGCAAGCTAAAACGGATTTTTTTTCCTTGCATATCCCCCCTCAGGTTTACAGTGACTGCACTTCTGAGTGCACTTTCAGTGCAATTTCAAGTGCACTTTGCACTTGTAGCTTGCACTTGTAGTGCAAAGTGGATTTGCCTTTAGTAAATAACCCCCATTGAGTTTTTTCAAAATTGTCGCTTTTTTTGTTTATAGTGTTATTTGCAATAAACAGAAAGCGAGCAGCTGGTGCTAGGCTTACTTTTTGAAAAAAAAAAAACATTACAATCTGCAAATCTGTTATAATTCCCTAGCTGTTTATGTAGTGCAAGTTAGATTATTTATCTAAAGGACATTCAGTGTTATAATATGTATGTTTTTACTAGGTGAGGAGATGCAGAATAATACAGTTATGCCTGGTGAAACAGTCACCTACTACTGGACAGTTTTGGAGAATGATGAGCCTACAAGAAATGATCCTCAATGTTTGACAAGAATATATCACAGTACTGTTAACATTTTGAAGGATATGGCATCTGGGCTGCTTGGAACGCTTCTAATTTGCAAGTCCATGTCACTAAGTACCAGAGGATTACAGGTAACGTTGGGCACACATTTACAATGAATGAGGAAACATAGAAAAGTTGGGAAATAACATTTAAATAAAAAAAAAGTTCTTACTAGTAAACTGTAGGGTAGAATATATAAGTTCACACAATTTTGCCGCATACACACGACCGTTTTTCATGACGAGAAAAATTCCATTTTTTTTAATTGGATCGTGAAAAACGGTCATGTGTAGGCTCTAGAGCATTTTTCTCGACGAGCAAAATGAGCGTTAAAAATTTAGAACCTGCTCTATTTTTTCTCATCATTTTTCACGTCGTCGTTTTTAACAAGGGGGAAAACAACGCTCATGCTCAGAAGCAAGTTATGAGACAGGGAAATTAGCATAAGCAGCCCAAAGGGTCACACCATTCGAATGGAACTTCCCCTTTATAGTGCCGTCGTACGTGTTGTACGTCACCACGCTTTGCGCGAGCATTTTTTTTTCACGTACGTGTGTATGCAAGGCAGGCTTGAGAGGAATCACGTCGAGAAAAACAGTTTTTTTCCATGACAGGAATAACGGTCGTGTGTACGCGGCATTATAGTTTAATATCAGTACCCTCTGGTTTGTTTTCTGATTTAAATATTATTTGTATATGAAAAGTGATATCAAGAAACATTACAATATTACAAAATATAAACTACTATAATTTGGGCTTTTGCTTCAAAAAATTAAATCCGAAAAAATTTACCATATATCAGTCTCCAGTAGCCTCTGGCATACAAACAATATTTTTGACCCACTTGGTGGATTCACAATAATAATTGTGCTCATAGACAGTTATTATAACTTTACAAATGGGATTACAGGTTTGCCAGCTAATGGTAGTTTAACTGAATTCAAAGAGTGCTCGGGGCAAACCATTTGGGACGGCTAAGAATCTTATAGCCAGATTCAGGTATGTTTACGTCAGCGTATCAGTAGATACGCCGTCGTAACTCTGAATCTACGCCGGCGTTAATTTAAGCGTATTCAGATATGCTTAAATTAGGCTAAGATACGAGCGGCGTAAGTCTCCTACGCCGTCGTATCTTAAAGTGTAATTTTTAGGCTGGCCGCTAGGTGGTGCTTCCGTTGAGTTCGGCGTAGAATATGTAAATGACTAGATACGCCGATTCACGAACGTACAGTAAAGATACGCCGTTTCCGTAAGAGATACGCAGCGTAAAGATAAAGCTGCCCCCTAGGTGGCATAGCCAATGTTAAGTATGGTCGTCGTTCCCGCGTTGAAATTTGAAAATGTTACGTCGTTTGCGTAAGTCGTCCGTGAATGGGGCTGGATGTAATTTACGTTCACGTTGAAACCAATACGTCCTTTTTTTCATTGGAAATTCCGATCGTGTGTGGGCCCCATCGGACTTTTAAAAATAGAACATGTTTTGTTTTTTTTCGATGGAAATAAAAAACGATAGGAAATTCCTATCGTCTGTGTACAAATCCGACGGAGAAAAAACCCACGCATTCTCAGAATCAAGTCGACGCATGCTCGGAAGCATTGAAATGAATTTTTCTCAGCTTGTCATAGTGTTTTACGTCACCGCGTTTTGGACGGTCGGAATTTGGTCTGACTGTGTGTATGCAAGACTGATGGAAGTCAGCTTCATCGGAATTCTGATGGAAAATTCCATCGGAAATTCCAATCGTGTGTACGCGGCTTTAGACTTTATTTTTTCAAAGGTATTTTATTAAGATGCTTGGTGATATAACTTCTGGTCTAAGTTGCTCTTTGGTGTTATCAGTCACTTTAGAATGTCCTTGGTGCAGTAATTGTAAGACACGATTGTTTATTTTTTATTTTTCATTAAATAGAAAATATTTTTTCTTTTTAATATTTTTTTTGGGGGGTTAATAATATACCTTATAATTATACCGACTTATATTATGTCTATGGGAATGTTTGATCATTCTTCCAGAAGCGTATTTGTGAGGTCAGGCACTGATGTGGATAGAAAGGCTTGGCTCACAGTCTCCGCTCTCATTCCAACGATCTAACAAACCAATGATGTCTCCATAAAGACAGCCAGGCACTGGCACTAATTAAAAAATAGTGCTAATGACGCCCCTCTTACAATATAGCACTACTCAGCGCTTAGGCACATTAGTTCAAAGTGATCGGTAACAGATTAATAAATATGCATAGGTTGCAGCTGCTGCTCAAAAATATGACAATAATCGTAAAACAGTAAAAGATAAAACAGATAAAACTTTTAAAAAAGTTGAAGTCCTCTGTTGAAGTCTAACCAATGACAAAACGCGTCAGGGTGTGACGCTTTTTCCATGACCAGAGACGCTGTACAGCCCCCAGGAGCAGGAACAGGAGATTTTTGGCAGTCATCTGCATCTTCACAGGCTCACAGGGAGAAGCTTACAGGCACAGTACCGATTACGTTTTTATGCTTGAATACTTTTAAATTGTGGTACGCACAATATACAAAGGGGATGTTTTTTGGGCTTAATAAATGATTTTTAAACTGTATTACACTATATGAGTCTTTTTCCATTATATGTATGCGGTTTGAACTTAACATTCCTGCTGGTGGAGAGTGCATCTTCCGGGATATACACAGACATATAATCCAGGCCCTTTTAATTCAATCTTGTGGTGAGTGCATCCCCAACAGGGGATTAAACAATTAAACATCCCCCCACGTGGTGAACCCCCCCCCCCCCCCCTTGGTGAAAGGAGCACTTATTTAAGGACTAGTTTGTGTGTGATCCATCTGCACTATCATCATATGCCTATGAATTTACCATATCCATAGAAGAATTTTAAACGCTTGTTTAAAAGTAGCGCTGCTACAGTTCTACATAGGCACTGACACTAGTAATAAAAAAAAAAACATAAATATATATTTTTTAAATGTAAATATAATGAAAAGAGTACAAAACCACTTAAAAGACTTCTCTACACACACACATACATACAGTTACATTTGGATGCTTGTACATGTGTAAATTAATTTTGCATGACACATATAAGATATTCCCACATGCACAATTATTTTTGCCCATCCAAAAAGTAAATAAATTGTTGCCTTTTTACAATATTGGGTATCACAGTTTTTCAAGTACAAATCATTTTGAGGCTGTATATGTTCGTTCTTTTTTAACTTAAAGTGATCGTAAAGTCTTGTTTTTTCCCTATAAAAATAACAATCATGCTATACTTACCTGCTGTGTTGCAGTGGATTTGCACAGAGCAGCCTGAATCCTTCTCTTCTTGGGTCCCTCTTCTGTGCTCCTGTCCCCTCCCTCCTGTTCAGCGCCCCTACAGCAAGCAGGTTGCTATGGGGGGCACCCAAGCTGAGTTATAGCTCCCTGTGTCCATTCAAACATGGAGCCCTGACCAAGCCCTGCCTCTCTCTCTCTCCTGATTGGCTAGCTGTCTTTGATTGACAGCAGCGGCAGCCAATGGTGCCTCTGCTGTGTCTCAGCCAATCAGGGAGGGATAATCTCAGGCGGCTGGGACCCTCGTGGACATCGCTGGACAGAGAGGGACCTCAGGTAAGTATTAGGGGGGCTGCTGCACACAGAAAGCTTTTTACCTTAAAGGCGTTGTAAAGAAAAACATTTTTTCACCTTAATGCAATCTATGCATCAGTAATATTTGCCTACTTTTCCCCTTATAGGAAAAAGCAGATGAAGAGCAAGTTGCAATGTTCGCAGTGTTTGATGAGAATAAAAGCTGGTACTATGAAGTCAATAAGCAAAAAGCTTGTAGCTGGATGCTTGCCAAAGACCCCAAAACTTTGTATAGTTCCTATGTTATCAACAGTAAGTTACATTGGATTTTTCATTTTATTAAAGGTGATCATCAGGATAGGCAAATATTGTCCAAATACAATAGGCATGTGTATTCTTCTTTCAATTTTGATGTGTTTTGTGTATTTCTTTTAGATCTGTGTAGTAATCCAGTTTGAAATGTTGCCTCTGTGCAGAAGCTTCCTGTAATAAAGACTGGTCAATGCTACTCTCTCTCTCCTAGTGTAGTGTAACTGGTCTTCTATCCATCCCCTCCTGTAGTTTTATGCAGGGAGCAAGTGGGTAGGTGGGTTCCAGCACAGCAGGAGAACTCTGGGTGTCTCAGTCCTTTGGTCCTGGGTGTGCTTTGGCCCCTAGTCTGCCCGGAGGTCCCTGCACATAGAAGTCTTGTAGTGGCTCTGTCTCTTGGCTCTGGCCCTTACAGGGTGCAGTGTTTTTCTTCCTCTCTGGCTCAATCTCTCTCATCCCCCAGCAAGCTCTGTAGCAGCTCCACCCGCTCTCGCATCCAGCCCTAGTCTGCCTTGAGATCCAGTGGTTTGCCTGCAAAAACACTGTCCTCTCCTCCCTTGATGTGCAGAGATATGTGGGTGTTAAAATCTGCTGCTTCATTAACCCTCACAGACTTTTATTAAGCTGTGTTTGTTGGGGACTACATGCCCCAGTGTCCTTTGCACCATTGTGTCATTCTCCCCTGATTGCATCTGATCTTCTATTGCCAGGGGGGGTAGAGAAGCAGGAGTGAGTGGGGGGAATCAAACCCACAACCCGCTCCTATTCTCAGTGCAGCGGCAGTGGGGGTCAGTCTGTCTGCTCTTGCTCACAGCGAGGGGGGGGGGGGGGGTGAGCAAGGAAATTCTTACACAGAGCTGCACCGCGGGCAGCAAGGGTGGAGAAAGCCCTAGCACAGCTGCTCCTGTAACTCTTCACAGAGGAGAGGATGAGTGGAGGATCACACAGTCGGCTGCACACGCCTACACTTAAATGAAAGCTTTTATCCTGGAGTTCAGCTTTAAAACAACCCCTGAAATTTCCTAATACAAGAAATGTATTACCACACGCCTAGCTCAAATGTAATGCAATTCAAGAAAAAAGTATCTTTCTGCGTGTCTATCATTTAGGCAAACTCGAATGATGTGGGTAACTGCAAAAATAGATAAGAGTAGATATGTTTATGCTCTTCATGGAATGTAATTATAATTTCAAAGATAACGCATTTTTTATTATAGTTATCTTTTATAGCCTTTACTACTCTCAGTGTCCCCTTTAAGTCTTATGCAACGTACACGATCGGAATTTCCGATGGAAAAAGTCAGATGGACTTTTTCCATCGGATTTTCCGATCGTGTGTAGCCCCATCTGAGTTTTTTCATCAGAAATTACGATGAATTCCATCGGAGTTTAGATATAGAACATGTTCTATATTTTTCCGATGGAATTCAGTCGGAATTCCGATGTGATTTGGCCGAGCAAAAGCCTGATCGTGTGTACGTGGCATAATACTTACTTGTCTCCGCTCTACAGAGATCCTTACTGTATGGCCTGCTGACACTGGTAGCCTATTATTTAAAATTCTCCCTGCTGGCCTCCACTTCCCCTGTGCATATGTAATGCAACATCTATAGTTCATAAAAAAAAATTGTCTATCTTTTATCTTAATTCATGATGGCTTTTCCATACTGTTGTATGGAGATTGTAGTGCACATGCACAGGAGGTGTAGAGCATGGCCAGGAGAATTTTGAAGAAGAGGACCAAAAATCTCGATCATGAGCTGGGACAAGTAAATGTAATAAGTGGATGGGATACTAGGAGAGAGCCTACAAAGAAGACCTCTAATAATTGTACTGTTATCTTTTCAGTTGTAATGTGGTGCCCATTTGACTGGCTCTAAACCTCTTTTTCATATAGTAAAGCGTGTCATCAACAATAATGTAGCAGCTGGGGATTGAAAGTTTGGGCACCCCAGGTAAAAATTTGTATTAATGTGCATAACGAAGCCAAGGAAAGATGGAAAAATCTCCAAAATGCATCAAATTACAGATTAGACATTCTTATAATATGTCAAAAAAAGATAGATTTTATTTCCATCATTTACACTTTCAAAATTACAGAAAACAAAAAAATTGCGTCTGCAAAAGTTTGTAATTTTGAAAGTGTAAATGATGGAAATAAAATCTAACCTTTTTTGACATATTATAAGAATGTCTAATCTGTAATTTGGAGATTTTTCCATCTTTCCTTGGCTTCGTTATGCACATTAATACAAATTTTTACCTGGGGTACTTTCGATCCCCACTGTATCACCATATACATTCTATAATGCAGATTTTCTTAAAGAGTATGCAAACCAAAAATCTATTTTTTGTATATTTTTAAGTTTGATATCATTCCTCGCTTTATACACAGTTTTTTAAGCAAATTATGTTTTGTTAATCTCTTAAATTTCTTACTCAGAGAGCCTACCAGAAGCAGCACTTCCTATTTCAAGCGGACAACAGCAGGGTTCTTCTACGGGTGGAGGATGGAGCTGAAGCCAATTTGCATCATCTTTGTATAGTTTAGCTTTACAGTCTGTTGATCCTGCATTTGACCTGGCACTATTTTGCTGTCACACCAAGCTAATGCCTTTCAGTTAGCGGAAGCATTGTCAACCTGCTGTATGAGCTCTTGGGTAGGCTGTTGGAACGCTGGAATGCCCAAAGGCAGAGGCAGCTCTTTAATTAGGCGGCTGCCTAAGGCCTCACACTCACAGGAGCCTTGTGGCCGCCTAACTTACCCCAGTTTTGAGGGACAGGGGACCTTAACGCTGATGTGCTCAGGCAACGTTAAGAGCCCTGACTCAGGAGCGGGGCCGCCAGCGTCCCTAACAATAAGTAAATATCGGTGACACCACCCCTTGTGACGTCAATGACCCAGCATGCCCTCAGTCAATGACGTCACAAGGGGCGGGTTCACCAGATGACATCACTGGGTGGCCCCGCCCCTTAGTTATTAAAGAGCAGGATCTGGGGGGCCACCTTGTTAAAGGGGGCTTCCAGATTCTGATAAACCCCCTGCCTGCAGACCCCCACAACCACTGGCCAGGTTTGTGGGGAAGAGGCTCTTGTCCTTGAATTATTTTTCCCATCATGGGTGTGAGTGGGGCCCCATGTCAAGTTTTGCCTAAGGCCTCACAAAGCCTAGAGCCGCCTCTGCCCAAAGGGTCTGCAGGAGGTATGCGCAGACCACATAGGCACTACAGGGGTTCAACTGAAGAAGAGCACATGGCAGGATGACAATGCTAATTTATAATTGGTGGCTTAGCATTGTTTGAAACAGAAAGTGCTGTTGCAGAATCTTAAGCATGAAATTTTGCAACACATGCACAAGCAAAGTGTATACAGTGAGGCATGATGTAAAAAATTACAAAAAGTAGATTTTGGGTTTTCTTTCTTTTGTTTGTTCTTTTTTAACTTTTCTTTTTCTTTTAGCTATAAATGGAAATTCTCTTGAAAAAGCAATTCTGGGATTCTGTTACAACCATGTGGTTCAATGGCATGTTTCAAGCGTAGGAATCTGGGATGAAACTCTTACTCTACAGATTAGTGGACATACCTTTAGGTACAGAAGAGGAACTGGAGATTTAGTAACTCTCTTTCCAATGACTAGTGAGAGCATTATCATAGAAATGAATAATCTAGGTAAGCTACTCATTTACCGAATAATTAAAACATTTGTATGTTTCTGATAAGAAAGGAAATCCCAGAAAGTTCCAATCAAGCTCTTTAATGATCGTTGCCCTTTCAGTAATTTACCCAATGCATTCAACTTCTAAGAGGGTGCAACTATGACAGAGGTCATGCTTATATTGCTTAGGTATCAATACTACCCAACTTTTTATTTTTTGCGCTTTAAGTAAAAGAAGAGCGACAATTTTGAAAAAAAATCACAATATCTAACTTTTTGCTATAATAAATATCCCATTTTTTTCCCCTCAGTTTAGTATTCTTCTACATATTTTTGTTAAAAAAAAATCGCAATAAGCGTATATTGATTGGTTTGAGCCAAAGTTACAGTGTCTACAAAATAGGGGGTAGTTTTATAGCATTTTTATTATTATTTATTTTTTTACTAGTAATGGCGTCGACTGCGACATTATGGTGGACACATCGGACACCTTTGACACATTTTTGGGACCATTGTCATTTATACAGTAATCAGTGCTATAAAAATGCACTGTTACTGTAAAAATTTCACTGGCAGGGAAGGGGTTAACACTAGGGGTGATCAAGGGGTTAACTGTGTTCCCTAATGTGTATTCTAACTGAAGGGGGGATGGGACTGACTAGGAGAAGAGATTGATCGGTGTTCATATATTGTATGAACACACGACCAGTCTCCTCGCCCCTGAGAGAACAGGGATGTGTGTGTAACGAGAATGGCTCCGGGGACATGCTTCTGACACGTGCGCGCTGCCGGGGGTGTGTTAAAGAGTCGACGTACAGCTACGACGGCTCGCGCAGGGGGGCCAGCCTGCCGCAGTATAACTGTGGCGGCTAATCCGGAAGCGGTTAAATATGAGTACTGTATTTCATAAATTAGGCAATAGCAACTGAGTCCAATGAAGAAAAACGCATCCATGAGGCTCTGTGATTTTGATGTGAGTTCATACAAAGTAATAAGAGGATAAACATTTTGGAGAGCTCACTGGCTCAGGTTAAGATGCTTACAATCAACAAGGGTAACCTCCAGTGGGTACCCCAGCTTGCACAAATGGAAGGAGCACCAGACCAAAGGATACAACATTTTTTTTTATTAAACAGCCAATGTGTTTTGCGGGTCAGAGCAAATGTGTCCTTATCTTGATTGCGCACACAGATACTGCTGGCCAGTAATTCTGGTCAATAAATTTGCTTCCCTACACAGAGTAACCACTTGCTTACTGGGCACTTATACCCTCTTCCTGCCCAGGCCAATTTTCAGCTTTCAGTGCTCTCACATTTTGAATATCAATTGCGTGGTCGTGCAACACTGTACCCAAATACATTTTTTATAATTTTTTTCACACAAATAGAGCTTTCTTTTTGTGGCGTTTAATCACCATTGGGGTTTTTATTTGTTGCTAAACAAACAATAAAAAAAACAAATTTTTGAAAAAAAAAAATATTCTGGGAATTTTTCTCATTCGCTGATGGGCACTGATGAGGTGGCACTGATGGGCACTGATGAGGCGGCACTGATGGATGGTACTGATGGGCACTGATAGTCATCATTGAGAGGTGGCACTGGTAGGCAGCAGTGAAGAGCACTGATAGGTGGCACTGATGGGCACTGGTTGGTGGCACTAGTGGGCACTGATTAGGAGGCACTAGTGGGCACTGATTGGCAGCACTGATAGTCACTGATAGGTAGCCCTGGTGGGCACTGATTGGCAGCACTAGTAATCTCTAAGGGGACTGATGTCCTTCTAACAGAAGCCGGTTAACGGCTTTCTTCTTTTCTTCACACTGACAGCGTGAAGAAAAAAAGTCGGAAACTGGCTTCTGTTTACTTCTGTGATCACCTGTCATTGGCTGACAGCTGATCACGTGGTAAAGGGCCTGCTGTGATTGACCCTTTACCCGGCTCAGTGATCAGCTGAGTTCCAAGGACTCTGCAATCACAAAGCGCACGGCGCGCAAGAACGGGAGGACGTCCATGTACGCCCTTCCAACATTTTAAGCCCACGCTGTAGCCATCTTTTGGCTATAGTGCGGGCACAAAGTGGTTAACAAAGGAAAGCACTATTTTGAGTCCATTCAAGGTTTTTATTTTAACTGAAGCTCTAAGGAAGAGGGAGTTGACCCCCGAAATGCATTTGCTGTTTTTAGAATAGAAACTAATACATTTATTTGTAATTTTAGTGCTCCTTCCATTAGTGCAATATCATGCTTTTTTGTAGAAAGCCAATGTTGAATTATACTGTCAAAATATATTTTGAGTTGTGTTGACACATTGAGGATTTTGGCTCACTGGCCTTAGGGACCTCTATACATGTTTAATTTTTTAATTTGTATTATAGATGGAACATGACTGGAAATACCATATATACTCAAGTATAAGCCCAGTTTTTCAGCAAAAATTTTTGTGCTGAAAATGCTCCGCTACTCGAGTCACCTTTTTGTGCCTGATCTCCCAAACTTTGGGGACCCTGGCCCGGCCGGCCATAGGTCCCCTGGACCACAAACTTGGCACATTTCTCCTCTACAAGTGTTTAAAGATTGTTGTCTGGGGAACCTACGGCTGGGGAGCACCGATTTTTCAAATCCAGGCACCCCTTCCATAGACTCCCATGTTAAACGTCAGTCTAGGCATGGGCATAGTGAGGCATGGGCATAGTGAGGCATGGGTACAGTGAGGCATGGGCACAGTGAGGCATGGGCACAGTGAGGCATGGACACAGTGAGGCATGCGCATGGACACAGTGAGGCATGCACATGGACACAGTGAGGCAAAGTGAGGCACAGTGAGGCATGCAGATGGACACCCTAGGCTTATACTCGAGTCAATACGTTTTCCCTTTTTGTGGTAAAATGAGGTGCCTCGGCTTATATTGGGGTCGGCTTATACTCGAGTATATACGCTATGCTTTAATCTACTAAATGCATTTACTTTCATACTTTTATATCTTTATTGATTTTTTTATAAGGAATAATAGGACACTGTATCCTGTTTTTAAGTTGTACAAAGCAGTGCCAGACAAATTGTACAATATCAGGGCCCAACTAGGTAGTTCATAGACAATGAATGTTAACATCCAGCTGTTAAGACTTCAGCAGTGAGTAGATCACTTGCCATCTATTGATCTGAGTAAGAGGACTGTCTAACTATAGTTAGTCTAACACTGGAGGAGATTCTATTAAATCTCTAGAAAAAATATAGGGGCAGATCCACAAAAGGATTACGCCGGCGTATCTACTGATACGCCGGCGTAATTTAAAATTTCCTGCGTCGTATCTTTGTTTTGTATCCACAAAACAAGATACAACGGCATCTGGGCTCGATCCGACACGCGTACGTCTTAGTACGCCGTCGGATCTAAGCTGCAATTTTTCGACGGCCGCTAGGTGGCGTTCCCGTCGAAATCCGCGTTGAGTATGCAAATTAGCTAGTTACGGCGATCCATGAACGTACGTAGGCCCGACGCATTTTTTTACGTCGTTTTCGTAAGGCTTTTTCCGGCGTATAGTTAAAGGTGCTATACGGTGGCGTACTCAATGTTAAGTATGGCCGTCGTTCCTGCGTACAATTTTGATTTTTTTACGTTGTTTGCGTAAGTCGTTCACGAATAGGAATTTGCGTAGAATGACGTCACCGTTGTAAGCATTGGCTTGCTTTCCGGTTAAATTTCGAGCATGCGCACTGGGATACCCCCAGGGACGGCGCATGCGCAGTTAAAAAAAACGTTGTTTACGTCGGGTCACGACGTATTTACATAAAACACGCCCCCATTACATCCATTTGAATTCCGCGCCCTTACGCCGCAAGAGATACACTACGCCGATGTAACTTATGGCGCAAATTCGTTGAGGATTCAAAAGAAAAACAAGTAAGTTACAGCGGCGTAGTGTATCTTAGATACGCTACGCCCGGCGCACTAATGCGCCGTTGTACGTGGATCTACCCCATAATGTACACTTCTGTATATGTAACATATAAAACAAGCTACGATGAATACATACAGTCCTTAAAAATGATTTTTTTTCAGCATTTTCACAAAAATAATTTTTAAACAAAATATTTTAACATTTAAGTTTATGATTCTAGATATTGTACTTACAATTAATTAACATGTACATTTAAGGTAATGTATTTATGCATTTTTACTGCAGGTGTGTGGCTTTTTGGTAATTTCAACTTTAAAGGAAAATCTGGCATGAATGTCAGATTCAGAGATGTAAAATGTTTTGCTCCTATAGACTATGAAGAGTTTGAAGATGAAGAACTTGAATTTAATTATCCAGATGTCAGAACAGAAACAGATGAGGAAGAGGAATTAGACATTCCTATAGATGACTATGACTACAATGATAAGATGGCCCTAGCGTTTAATATTAGGTCTTCGAAGAACAATACAGGGACCATAGAAGACAAATTAAATCTTACGGCTTTAGCTATTGATGATATGTATGAGACCAACATAAAAAATGTAGATATCCTTTATAACACAAGCACATCAGGAAGTTATGACAGTGATTCATCTGTGTCTACGGAAGATACATATAATAATAACATCAAATTGGGGGGAAGTCATGATATTCCCAAGGAGTCGGTTTCAGCTGAAGAACATGTTGTTCCCACAAGTCCTAGTAATTCTACTGAAGGATTTAATCTCACAGACACATTACAAAGTGCTGTCCCTGATCAAGGTGAAGAAACATTTAACAGAACACAAGATGTCTATATACATGGCCATAACGGCACAGATGCTGACAAGGAAGAAAGCATTATTCAGGCAGAAAATGACGTCCCTACATATTTTGAAGAATCAACAAATGGCACACAAAAGGAACAAAGCACAGATGCCGACAAAGAAGAAAGCATTCTTCAAGCAAAAAATGAATTCAATATACATTTTAATGACTCTACAAATAGCACAAATAAAGAACACATAGAAGCAATACAGAAGACCAACAGTTCAAAAACCACGCAATCTATAAGTGTTGCAAAAAGGGATTTGGAAAAGGCATTAAATTACACAGATATGTCTTTCACCTTCAGTTATAAGGAAAACAAATCAAAGGAATGGGAAGAAACTGTTCCAGAAAATGACACTATTCAGTTGCCACGTGGAACAGCAGGATTTATAGAAACGTATGAAGTCAATTTTACAATTGATGTAACATCACAGACCAGTTCTGATAGTTTACCCATAAAAATAAATGGCGACCAGCACCACTCACCAACTGTAGCATCATCAACCTTACCACCAAAAAGTCACCCGGAGTTTACAACCCTGAAATCTACAGATGACATAACATCCACATCTTTGGCAAGACCAAGTGAGACAAAGACTAGTATTACTGATTACCATGACAGAGAAATTGAAGAGATGCTGGGGTATGTTAATTTGGTTTATGATTAGAATTATATTTTTACTAAAGATCAAAGCTTGTTAAACTTCACTTGGCTAGTTACAATTGCATTTGATTAACACAATGGCCCGGATTCACAAAACACTTACGCCGACGTATCTCGAGATACACCGCCTAAGTGTAACTATGCGCCGTCGTATCTGTGCGCCGTGCCCACAAAACTACATACCCCTAAAAATAGGCAATATTTAAGTTTATTTTGCAAAGCAAATATACAAAAATCAAATACTTTCAACAGGGTACATTCTCTGTACTGCGACGCAGCGCATAAATACACTACATATCAATACAGTTGCAAGCATACAATTAAATTACATTCATTCAACCCATTCTGCGGTATGATGCCTGATGTGTTGCGCAGAGTTGTGAAACCCCGAAACATCACATCGTGCATGACGCCGCATTACCCTGAAAACAGTAGTTAAAAAAAAAAAACGTGTCAAGAAATGTCAATGTCAGGGGGAAGGGGAAATCTTCAGACGTCCTCTTCCTCCTTAAAGTCCATCAAGGTATAGTCTCTCAGCAGACTGAAGGTCAGTCTGCGACAGTCCTCAATGGACACCCTCTGCCGGTGGTGTACGCGGCGGTTCCTGGCGTACCATAAAGCGTCTTTAAAGCAACACAGCACCCGCTAGGCACTGTCAATGTCCTCCTGTGAATGAGTTCCACAGAAGAGTCCGTTTAACACACCAAAGTGTGTAATAGCAGTCTGTGGTACAAAGTCTTTAAGTTCAGGTTCCAAGGCCGTCAACAGGCCCTGTGCAAAGGGGCACTCCCAGAAAACATGATAGGATGTTTCCTCCTGGATGATGCAAAAGGGGCAGTGCCTGTATCTATACGTCATCTCACCGAGCAGCCAATAGGGGCGCACACGCGTGCCCCCCGCTCGCCACTGACACCGACGCGCGTGCCCGGTGCGATCACCGACGGGCACCCGCGTTCGCTCGTTACAGAGCGAGAACTGGGAGCTGTGTGTGTAAACACACAGCTCCTGGTCCTGTCAGGGGGAGAAATGCCTGATTGTCTGTTCATACAATGTATGAACAGCGATCAGTAATTTCCCCAAGTCAGTCCACCCCCCCAATTAGAACACACCCAGGGAACATACTTAACCCCTTCCTCGCCCCCTAGTGTTAACCCCTTCCCTGCCAGTGGCATTTTTATAGTAATCAATGCATTTTTATAGCACTGATCAGTGGCAATGTATTTGAGATATATACGTTGGGGTAGATTCAGAAAGAAGTTACGCTGGCGTATCTATTGATACGCCGCGTAACCTCTAGGATGCTCCAGCGTATCTTTTTTCTGTATTCAGAAAACAAGATACGCCGGAATTTGGCTAAGATCTGACTGGCGTAAGTCTCTTACGCCGTCGTATCTTAGTTGCATATTTACGCTGGCCGCTAGGTGGCGCTTCTGTCGATTTACGTGAGGAATATGCAAATTAGGTAGATACGCCGATTCAAAAACGTACGTCCGCCCGGCGCATTTTTTTACGTCGTTTACGTTAGGCTTTTTCCGGCGTAAAGTTACCCCTGCTATGAGGCGTATCCTATGTTAAGTATGGACGTCGGGCCAGCATCGAATTTTCCGTCGATTACGTCGTTTGCGTAAGTCGTTCACGAATAGGGCTTTGCGTAATTTACATTCACGTCGAAAGCATTGGCTTTTTGCGGGTTAATTTGGAGCATGCGCACTGGGTTACGTTCACGGACGGCGCATGCGCCGTTAGTCAAAAACGTCATTTGCGTGGGGTCATGTTTTATTTACATAAAACACGCCCACCTCTTCACAATTTGAATTAGGCGCGCTTACGCCGGCAGATTTACGCTAAGCCGCCGTAACTTTGGGCACAGATTCTTGGTGAATACAGAACCTGCCTCACTAAGTTACGGCGGCGTAGCGTATGTGAGATACGCTATGCCCGCACAAAGTTACGGCGGGCGATCTGAATCTATATATATCTATATCAATATCTATATCTATATATCTATATATAAACTCTGCATTTAGCATAGTGCAGGCAGTGTAATAATATACTGTGTGTATATATATATATATATATATATATATATATATATATATATATACACACTCTGCATTAGGGATGAGCTCGCGGTTCGAGTCGAACATTTGTTTGATTTAAACATCGGGTGTTCATTTGTTTTAAAACTGACTGAACATATGGGAAACGTGTGGAAAATTTGAGTGCCGTGGAATGCCCCATAATGCACTGCGAGATCGCAGTGCATTGCTGTATGATGATTGGCCAAAGAATGCACCTGACATGCATGCTTCGACCAATCACAGCGTGCTCTGCTGAGAGAGCCATAATTGGCCAAAGGCAGGATGCCTTTGGCCAATCATGGCTCAGGGGGACTAATGCCGCATACACACGGCTGTTTTTCATGACGAGAAAAATGCCATTTTTTAAATTGGCCGTGAAAAACGGTCGTGTGTAGTCTCCAGAGCATTTTTCTTGACGAGAAAAATGGCCGTTAAAAATTAAGAACCTGCTCTATTTTTTTTCGTCGTTTTTCACATCGTTGTTTTTGACGTTGTGAAAAACGGTCGTGTGTACGCTTTAACAAGGGGGAAAAAACATGCATGCTCAGAAGCAAGTTGTGAGACAGGTAAATTAGTATGAGCAGCCCAAAAGTTAGTGCCATTCGAATGGAACTTCCCCTTTATAGTGCCGTTGTACGTGTTGTACGTCACTGCGCTTTGCTTGAGCATTTCTTTTCACCATCGTGTGTATGCAAGGCAGGCTTGCGAGGAATCACGTAGAGAAAAACGTTGTTTTTTTCAAAGACATGAATAACGGTCGTGTGTACGCGGCATACGTCCATGCCCCACACTATATAAGGCTGCCTACACAGCGGCCGCGTGTAGTGTTGTTGGCGTGAACAGAGAGATAGCTTGAGTTAGTGAGCAGTCAGGTTATTCAGTTAGTGGCAGTGTATTTGATATATTTATACAGTCAGTGTATACAGTGTACTTGATATATTTATACAGTCAGTCTAATATATATACTCTGCATTTAGCATAGACTATATATTCAGTGTTTACTGTATAATCAGTCAGTGTAGGCAGTGTATTAATATATATATATTTATACACATACACACACAGTCTAGCAAATATATACACTTTGTATTCAGTGTAGCCTATATCTATAGTGCATTCTGTGGTGTTATGTTTCTAATACACTTCTGGTGGTGTACACCTGACCTTTGGCGTGTTCTTTGTTTATCCTTGTCTGCTAATCGCCCCGACCTTTGGCTTATCTCCTTACTATCTCTTGTTATCCTGGGCTGCTGCTTCCTCTCTATCCTCATGTAGCCTACTGTGAGCATGAGCTAGGAGACCCTGGGGGCTGCAACCTGGAGCCAGTTGCATCGCAGTCCATCCTCACCACTAGAGGCTCTGGTGAACACCTGCTGGCTCTGCCTGCCTTCCTTAACCACCCAGAGTTCCATCCGCAGCAGTCAGCCGTAGGGTCTACTACCTTAGTGGTGCACTCCTGACCCCAACGGTGTGCATCTGTCACCTGGCCTCAGGTGACCTGACAAGTAGGTTTAGACCAAGAGAGGAGTTTTATAGCTAGTATGGTATTTAGTTAGTTGCGCAATTTGTGCAGCCTGGTAATAACTCAGGAATTTGGGAATGTGCAGCCCCCCATATGGCCTGGTTTGAAACATGACATGTTTGAAGAAAAAGTCACCATCATCCCTGAATATTCAATAGTTTCACATACATTTTTTGGGGGGAATTTTTGGGTGCCAACATAGAATTTATATATAAAAATATATTTTTCTAGTACAAAAAATAGATAATTGAAAGGTTTTTTAATATTATACTAATATAAACATCAAAAACAACTTGTCTTATAGTGTGCCATCAAAGAGGATTTTATCTTGTCACATAGAGGGTGATGGTTATTGTAAGATTGGGGGTTGTTAAATCTCGTGGTATGCGTTTTTTCAGCGATTCACACCAGTCAGGAACTATGTTTTAAGGGCATGGTAGCCCATTTTTATTAAAAAGGCAAAAATAAAAAGTTCAATCAAAGGTTTCCCACGCAGGGGGTTCTTCTCCATAAAAATGCAAACAGAAAATGCTAGCCCACCTGGCTCTCTGTAGCAGTACTTCTGCACGTTATCCTGGTCACCCAGACCAGCGGACTCCTCAACATAGGTGGCTTCCCTTCAGCTTCTATAGCTGTGCCTCTTGCAGTTTCCAACTTTCTGGCTGTCTCCTACAGCCTCTCTGATTTCTGGAGACCTCCTGTCTCTTACAGGAGCTGTCTCCAACTGGGAGCGATGAGGTCTTAGCACACTCTCATTATAAGGGCTGTGCTCACCTGAGCACACACCCTGCTGGTAATCACAAAGTCTGGATACAGGGTTGGACATTCCGTCCCACCCCAGACACTATGGAATCTCCAAACTACAGAGCCCCATGACAGAGTACCAAAACCTGGAGAAAGCTGCACCAGCAGTCTTCTCCAGTCCACATCTATGCTCTGTAGAGTTGCCCCCAGCAAATGTGCATACCTTGTGTCGATTTTAAAACTATTTCTCTTGGGACAGAGCCTCGCTCTGCCTCATTATGTAGTTATCCCGACATGTTTCGCCACCATGGGCTTCCTCAGGGGATATGTTTATAGCACGATTTATATCACTACATAAAAAAAAACATAATTTGAGACATTTACATATTATAACAAGGTATAAAGCCAAAGTCATATCACCACTCACCAGACTCAACTTCCCATTGCCTCCGAACAAGAGCAAAATATGATGTGATAAACACCAGGGGGTGCACAGGACAGCTGCAAGGACCCATATAGACCAAACTATACAATAATAGAACTCCATTAGTTGTCTACTCAACAATTGAGAAGTTGCAGGGCACAGATGAAAAGGGGTAAATAAAGGGTGGTGTGTGTGTGTGTGGACATCACACATTAGAGTGACACACCAAACACATATAGCATACTCACAGCACAAGTTATGTTGTCTGTTTTTGTAACCACAGAGCCATTATCACTCTAAAGCTAATATTATATTTACATCTATAATTAGTAAGTTTTAGTTATACTATGCTCATTCTTACCACATATAAAATTTTCAGCATTTCACTGCCTATCATTATCCTGACTGACTTTCAGTGTTATAATCCCATCACGGCACCCACGGCTTGTTGGCATATCAATAACTTGTGCTGTGAGTATGCTATATGTGTTTGGTGTGTCACTGTAATGTGTGATGTTCACACATACACACGCGCTTTATTGAGAAGTCCAGAGATTCGAGGAAGCCAAATAAAAAACCTTTAGGGGAAAGCATTTTATTGAATAGTCAACATAAATGTCAACATTTAGTAAGGAGATTGGTAGAAAGTTAGACCAATTGATGATTCCAGAGTTGGGTTTGGCGATCATGGAGATAGTGACTGGGAGTGATTCCAGTCAAAAAGAATGTTGGTTGCAGAGATCAATAAATGCATTTCTCATAAGAGGAGCAAGAATATCCGGAAAGCATTTGTAATAAGATCTGAGAAGCTGTCCAGTCCCAGTCTTTTATTTACTTCAAAAAAGTGGGCTCGCTGTCCCTTTAAAATTTAAAAGTGCAAATGTGCATACAATAAGAATATATCATATAATAGTACCATGCTATAACAAGGTACTAATAGTGTTATACAATCCACATAAAATAAAAAATAAAGAATAAAAAGTGTAGTAAAGCCCTGTACACACGATCGGTCCATCCGATGAAAACGGTCTGTGCCTACACACCATCAGTTAAAAAACCGATCGTGTAAGAATGCGGTGAAGTAAAACACGACGACGTAATAAAAGAAAACGAAGTTCAATGCTTCCAAGCATGCGTCGACTTGATTCTGAGCATGCGTGGATTTTTAACCGATGGATGTGCCTACAAACGATCGTTTTTTTTCTATCGGTTAGGTATCTATCGGTTAAATTTAAAACAAGATTGCTTTTTTTTAACCTATGGATAAATAACCGATGGGGCCCACACACGATCGGTTTGGTCCGATGAAAACGGTCCATCAGACCGTTCTCATCGGTTTAACCGATCGTGTGTACGCGGCATTATACTCAAGCCTTAAGAGCGTATGTGATGTAATTGGATAATTCGCCCTCAATAAAATGTTAAACATGAAAAAAAAAAAATATATATATATATATATATATATATATGCAAATGTAGACTCTTTTCCCTGAGGATGCTGTTTACGGTGAAACACACTGGGCGGGGCCAAACAAGTGACATCATCGCGCATGTGGGTATTCCGCGGTGCTTATTTGTTGTTGGGTGCTCATTTGTTGTAATGGGCAAATCTATTCGGTAAGTTTTCCCTACACTTTGGAGAGATTTTTGCTTGCTTGTGACTCTGGGGCAGAATGTGAAAGGAAATCTCCCTAACCTGAAGCCTTGAAGAAAAATAAAATTGACAGGTGTATTACACCCTGTCTATTATTTTCCAAATGTTTAAAAATTTTTAGGCTATGGGTACATTTTATTTACAATGCCTAGGCCGTAGGGGTTGTTATGCCACGTACACACGACCGTTTTTAATGTCAGGGAAAAAACAAAGTTTTTGTCGACGTGATTCTTGTCAAGCCTGCCTTGCATACACACGATCGCGAGAAAAAAATGCTCGAGCAAAGCGCGGTGACGTACAACACGTATGACGGCACTATAAAGGGGAAGTTCCATTCGAATGGCGCCACGCTTTGGGCTGATTATGCAAATTTCCCTTTTCATAACTTGCTTCTGAGAATGCGTGTTTTGTCCTCCGTCGTTAAAGCCTACACACGACCATTTTTCACGACGTGAAAAATGTTGAGAAAAAAATAGAGCATGTTCAAAATTTTTAATGCCCATTTTTCCCGTCATGAAAAATGCTCTGGAGCCTACACACAATCGTTTTTAATGACCAGTTTAAAAAATTGATGTTTTCTCGTCATGAAAAACAGTCGTGTGTACGCGGCATTACAGTCTTTATTGCATATGGTGACCAGTAGAAATATAAAACTAGATTCTAATAAACAAAGTGATTAAATACAAAATGCAAATAAAAGGGAAACAAAAATTCTAATGACATCTTGTGGTCTATTTTTAAAACATTTGTTGCACCAATGTCAGAAACAAACTTTCAGCAAATGTTTTCTAATGATTAATCCCTGTATCATCAGCTCCATCCAGTGGCCAAAATGCAGTAAAGTGTTCTCAAATACCTCAATGACAAAATATACAGCATTTTGCTCACTAGATGGCGCTGATGATACAGGAGTTAATCTATTAGAAAACATACGGTAACATTTTGTTCAGTTTGCACAAATGTTACTGACATTTGAGCAACAAATATTTTATAAATAGACCCATTAGACTTTTTCCTGGAGTCCTCTTTTTAGGCCTTATTCTTTTGCACCTCGGCCAATTAACCCAGTGCATATGAATTAATACTTCTTGTATACATTATTGATTAATGAATGTATTTACTATATTTGTATTCACAGTTCTCAAATATTTGAAGATATAATGAAAATTATAATGGTTGAACCTCATGGTAATGAAACCGAAACCGACTCGAAGGAGGATTTAGGCCTAATAGCCTCTGAAGGAAAAACAGATGATGTAAATGAATCAGGTAATCAGTCAAATCAGTCTTCAAATGACATACCACAACAAAGCTCTCAAACCGAAGCTAAAAAGGAGCGTAAAATAATTTATGCAAAGAAAATGGAAAAATTCCAAATTCATGGCATTGGAAATAATACCAATAATATTAAATATGTCAAACGGAAAAAGAGAGTAACCAAAATAAAAGGTAAAAGGACTGCAAACAGTACTGACTATGAGCTCAACCAATATGCCTCTTCAAACACCTCAAACAATGAGAACATTACTGAGAACAACAACATAGTGTTTTCTCCCAGAGGAATTAATCCCAGAGGTTATTCCAAATCTATAAAAGAAATAGTGATTGGAGTACCCAGAGGTGGTGATGGTGATTATGAAGAGTATGATGGAGATGCAGAATTCAACAGTAACATTCAGGAAAAACCTAAACTTATAATTGCATATGAAGAGCCATACAAAATAATGACAGAGGATGATGTTAACCGCTATACCAACCCTGACAGGATCATAGAGAATTATCTACGAACCTCAAAAGGAACAAAGAGAATTTACTATATTGCAGCTGAAGAAGTGCAGTGGGATTACTCTGGACGTTTTATAAGGTAAATATTTTGATGTTTGTAATTACATGACGTCATTTCTCTTACTTTTACGTTTTGTTTGCTGTTGTGTTTTGTTTATATTGTCATGATATTTTTTATATATGTAGCACTACCCCCGGAGCGGCTGCTGAGTATTTTCGGGTGGCATGTTACCTCTATCTTCTCGCCTTCCAGGGTAGTAGATGAGAGTTGAAAAAGTTCAATGTCCACACTTTGCATTTAGATTTATTTGCGGAACTTGATAAAGAAAGAAGAAGTGGTTGAAGAGGTGGAAGGGTAAACAGGTAGATACAGTAGGTTCAGGTACATAATTTTAGTCAGGAAACACTCCTGCTTCCAGCAACACAGTTCTTGTCGCCACTCTAGCCAGAGTGGGTTTTGCGCACCCAGATAGGTTTCTCTCACTAGCCTAGCAGCCGGAATGGCGCACGGAATAAGGTACAAACTCTGCCACAGACCTTCCCTCAGATGGAGACACTTTCGGTCCAGAATCCCCGTAACACAGGATTCAGCACCCGGATCTCTTCAGATCAACTTCTGTAGAACTCAAGTCTGACAGGCGATCACCATCAAGCCTCTCAGTATATGGTGCATCCTTTGATGAAGTTTCCAGGCCTCTCCTCAGTGACCAGTCTCTTGCTTGGTCCTCTCCAAGATAGGTCCCTCTTCAAGCGGCTTCCTCCCTCCAGGACGGACAACACAGGATCACCTTGCAAGCGCAGACCCAGTCTTACTACTGGGCCTATTTGGACAGATAACAGCCCCGGACCAATATGGTCTCGGAGCCAGGATTGCAGGAAGACACACCCCCGGCCAGGAGGGCCACAAGGTGGTGGGACGACAGACCAACGACCGACGACCTTGGTCCAGCTACATCCGTTCCTTAGGTACCCCTCCCCGGCATGTACAGCAGGACGATCACTCCCACTGACTCACCGCCGAGGGGGAACACCCAATATCACCTTGACTTAGCTGCTGCCACCCTTGGCCTGGGGGTGGTAACGACACCCCCAGGCTAACATTTGTGGTAACTCACAGCACAGCCATGGCCGGAACAGAGGCCAAATGTAACCAAAATTATATGTGTCTGAGTCAACTAACCCTCAGACTCCCTTCTAAATTTAAAGCAGCACCAGCCCAACAGGAGCAGGCCGCTACATATGTTATGAAAAAATCAAGTTGGACTGCCACTGCTTTGCTTTGACATTTAAACAACATGGTTTTCTCCTATTGACACTACAGGTGAGCTTCCCCTTCTCCACCCAGCAAGAGCAGAAGTAGATTTGCTGAGCAAGAGTTGCAGAACATATTTTAAACTCCACCAGCTTACGACCCATCACCCCTTTGTGACTCTGTTGGTACATGCTTGTTTTACTCTTATGTTCCAAACAGTTTTGCACTGTTTCTTCTGCTCAAGGCCTCCATTCCCCATGATGCCCAGCCTAGGCCAGGTTCCTAGGAAGCCCTTTATCGCAGCTAGACCTAATATGGAGTCCGACAGCTAGGAAAGGAATCCAAGCACACTGATCCTTTCACCACCAGAGACCTCGGTCTCCACCAGCAAGTCACAAATTACCTGGCCTTATTTAATTTCTGAATCTCCAACCCACGAGAGTTGTCTAACTGTGACACCTCCGCAAAGGATAACTTCACATTCCCGTGTAGAATTCTCTTTCCCGGACCCCAATATATTGTGTGATCTCTCTGCCCAGAGGATGCTTCCTAACACACTGTGCATACACCACTACATACTTCTTGAATAACTCAGACCAGGCAAAGCTCTTCATCAACTTAATTATTTTACCAAAATAATTCTTCACATGTAACAACATAACATGTCTTCACATTCTCATCAGGCAGTAACATTGCCCCTGGTGCCCCTTTCCCATGGTTATTTTTATTTTTCTCATGTAGAGAGGGATGGAGGCATGAGACCTTTACCAGGTTTTTGCCTCATTCAAAGTCCCAAAACTCCCCTCTTTTTCTTTGCTGACGCAATTAGGGATGGAAGCACACAGTTTCTACAGAGCTAGGTCTGATAACACCAGTCATTATATCAAACTAGCAGTTGGTTTTATTATACCATTCATTTAATAATTTTTTTGCTTATTATGGTTTATTTTTCACCCTTGCCAAGGGTTTAGACATCCATCAGGCTGGTTCTTGCCTGTTCCATTAATTCACTAGATACATTGTCATTTCCACACGCTGTTATGTCAGCGCCCCATGATCTGGATCAATGAGCCTTTGGCTCACTTTGTTTCCGGGAGCTGCGATGCACACAACGGGATCTCCCTTCTCCCCCTATCCCTGGTGCGGGCGGATACCTCTGCGCTGTTTATCAACATCACGTCACACACATCGTGCGTGTGGCGTCATTCCGAGCGCCGTCACTTCATCAGTGTTTTCCACCTGCGGCTTATGGACAGTGTTTTTGGCACCGAATGCCGAGTAACTTGGTCACTCGGGGTGTTGGTGCCTCCCCCTCACCTTGCACGCTAGCATTGCGTTTGGAGGAGTTTCGTGTGTGGGCCCTTATAGGTCTCATTTGGGGTAGTTTATTTATCCTCTTGGTTCTCCCTCACCCTATGGTTAGCACTCATCACTTTGTATCTAGCTTCATACGATTCAGCACCAGGTATTATGTTTAGCAATATGAATTCACTTATAATTTGACAAGTCACATATGGGTACTCGAGTCTCCTCTTGGTGGTATTGGTCTCCCTTCATCACTCTCTCTATTTCTCATTCATCTTTGGTTGGACTTCACTGACACCACTACAGTTACAGTTGTATTCAAAATTATTCAACCCCCACTGAAATTGATTGTTTTGGCCAGTTTGACATTGATTTTGATCATCCTGTCATCGTGCTTACAATTAAATCAAAGAGGCACGTGTAGGTCAGACAAATATAACATAACATTTATAATGAAATAACCACAAATGTCTTTTCTGTGCTCACATCATTATCAGTTTTATTCAACCCCCAATTGACATTCAATCTTAGTACTTAGTACAACATCCTTTTACAGTTATAACAGCTTTTAAACTTGAAGCATAGCTTGACACAAGTGTCTTGCAGCGATCTACGGGTATCTTCGCCCATTCGTCATGGGCAAAAGCCTCCAGTTCAGTCACATTCTTAGGCTTGCGCACTGCAACTGCTTTCTTTAAGTCCCACCAGAGGTTCTCAATCGGATTTAAGTCTGGTGACTGCGATGGCCACTCCAAAATGTTCCAGCCTTTAATCTGCAACCATGCTCTAGTGGACTTGGAGGTATGCTTGGGATCATTGTCCTGTTGAAAGGTCCAACGTCTCCCAAGCCTCAGGTTTGTGACGGACTGCATCACATTGTTATCCAATATCTCCTGGTACTGAAGAGAATTCATGGTACCTTGCACACGCTGAAGCTTCCCTGTATCTGCAGAAGCAAAACAGCCCCAAAGCATGATTGACCCCCCGCCATGCTTCACAGTAGGCAAGGTGTTCTTTTCATCATAGGCCTTGTTCTTCCTCCTCCAAACATAGCATTAATCCATGGGCCCAAACACTTCTAATTTTGTTTCATCAGTCCACAGAACACAATCCCAAAACTTCTGTGGTTTGTCCACATGATTTTTGCATACTGCAGTCGACTCTTCTTATTCTTTGGAGACAGCAAGGGGGTGCGCCTGGGAGTTCTGGCATGGAGGCCTTCATTACGCAGTGTGCGTCGTATTGTCTGAGCAGAAACTTCAGTAACCACATCTGACAAATCTTTTGTCAGTTCCTCAGCAGTCACTAGGGGACTTTTCTCCACTCTACGCTTCAGGTAGCGCACAGCAGTCGAAGTCAGCATCTTCTTTCTGCCACGACCAGGTAGTGTTTCAACAGTGCCCTTTGGCTTGAATTTGCAAATGATGCTTCCTATGGTGTCTCTTGGTATGTTTAACATCTTTGCAATCTTCTTATAGCCATTGCCCTTCCTGTGAAGAGTAATCACCTCTTCTCTTGTCATCCCGGACCATTCTCTTGACTTCACCATGTTTGTAACCACACCAGTAAATGTCTAGAAGGATCTGAGTATCACAGTCATTTTAAAGCTGCCTGATTGGTGCTTATTAGGCTTTATTGCTGCTCCCTGACATCCACAGGTGTTTTCAATACGTGATTGAAAACACTTCAATGAACCTCTGTTCTTCAGAGTGGTAGTCTTTAAGGGGTTGAATAATTGTGTAAATGAAGAATTCACAAAATAAACATTTACTACTGTCCTACAAAACCAATTGATGTCATTTTAGTTGCATATGGTTCTTTAAGAAGTCCTTGTAGGATTTAATTCTGAATACAATTACAAATGTACACTAAATTCCCTAAAACCCTTTACAGCATTGGGGGGTTGAATAATTTTGAACACAACTGTATGGTTGTACTATTCTGCTTTTATTTATGTACATAATATTTGGCACATATGCTAATCATACACGTTCACATTTTTTTTATAGAAGCCCTCTAAGACGCCTTTAGCTTGCATCTACTTTCAGGGACTACCACTTCATGGATATTTGTGCTCATCTGGTGTTGTCATGTGGGGGCCCCATATACTGCCACAGCTCCTGGAAAAAATGCCCTTAGGGGAGCTTCCAGCTCTCAATGTTGCAATTTCTTTACATGGCAGTTGTGAGTATTCTCCAGATAAGGGGATATGCACGATCAATACTCTTTCTTCTTTTTTTGTTTTTTCCCCTATAAAGGAAGTGACTTAGAAACCCATATATTTTATTTCAGATTTGTACATCTTTGCTCCTGAAGAGTGGCAAAAAAACTCTATGAAATGCGTCGAGCCTCATATACATGCAATGTTTAAACCGATCATGTATTACATTTTTTTCAAATATTTGTATTATTATGATTATCAATAATTTTTTATGCAATAGGAAGTTCCACAGGTGGTGTAGTCGTAATTTCTCTCCACTGTCATGTATTACCATGTTCCTATATGTATATAGATAAATTATACTGTGACATTATTACTTTGTATGAATTTTATTATGATATATATCAAATATAAAAAAAATTGACCCCTCACTCAATGCTGTATCTTGTGTCGAGATGATAGGGATGGTGCAGACAAAAAGGGACACTGACATGGTCACCTATACCTGGCAGGTAGGTAGTAGGACTCTCCTTCAATCCTTTGCTTGTGTCAGTTGTACATATTAAGGAATCTTAATTTTATTTCTGTTGATTGCTGATGAGAAAAATAAATTGGATTTATTTGTTCCTGTCCCTAATACTTCCTTTAATCACTTGTTGGACCACACACCCCCATCACTGTGCTACATGTTTTCTGCTGCACCACTGGCATGGTTATATCCTCTTAGTCCTCCATACATTTAGCAGATGATTTTTTTTCCCTTTTGGATAGAGTAAGGGATGGTTATAGCCCCTGTTAAAAAAAAATTGCCATTGTTTCGTCAGATATGGCGACCTATCAGAATTGGTAACAGAAATGAAGTTCCGTCGCCGCCATCTTGCTACACTCCACACTCCTCCATAGTAAGGATACTCTGAGAAGGAGAAAGCGGACATCTTGTTACACCCACCGGAGTTTTGCTTTTTACACTTATATTTAACAGTAAAGTGAGTTTATATACTGAAATCCAGTACTTAGAACTCCATCTGACTGTCATGATGTTGAATTTTAAAAGCAGCGGCAAGCCTGCTCACCTCATAGGTTTGCTAAGCTGACAGAAGTTCACTGCTTTTTAAATTTTAATATCTAAATAGTCAAACAGACTTCTAAGTACTGTATTTCACTATATAAACTCACTTTCCTGTTAAAAATATGTGTAAAATGAAAAACTTCAGTGGGTGTAACAAGATGTCCGCTTTCCCCCTTCACAGTATCCTTAGTTGAAAACATAAGTATCAAACACAGGTCATCATGGGTAGCTTTGAACACATAAGTATCAAACTCAGATCATCCCCTTGCCGCACTGTCACCAGGCCACTACACAAGTACACAATGGGTCTGATTTACTACAGACTTAAAGACTGTTTGCTTAGCAAAGTGAATGTTAACCGGTTAGGACCCGGACCATTATGCAGGTTAAGGACCTGGCCCCTTTTTGCGATTCGGCATTGCGTCGCTTTAACTGACAATTGCGCAGTCGTGCGACATGGCTCCCAAACAAAATTGGCGTCCTTTTTTCCCAAAAAATAGAGTTTTATTTTGGTTGTATTTGATCACCTCTGCGGTTTTTATTGTTTGTGCTAGAGTGACAATTTAAAAAACAAACATTTTTTTACTTTTTGCTATAATAAATATCCCCCAAAAAAATATAAAAAAAAATTTCCTCACTTTAGGCTGATATGTATTCTTCTACATATTTTTGGTAAAAAAATCTCAATAAGTGTTTATTGATTGGTTTGCGCAAAAGTTATAGCGTTTACAAAATAGGGAATAGTTTTATGGCATTTTTATTAATATTTTTTTTTCTACTAATGGTGGTGATCAGCCATTTTTTCATGACTGCGAAATTAGGGCAGACACATCGGACACTTTTGACACATTTTTGAGACCATTGTCATTTTCACAGCGAAAAGTGCTATAAAAATGCATGGATTACTGTGAAAATGGCAGTGAAGGGGTTAACCACTAGGGGGCGCTGTATGGGGTTAAGTGTGACCTCATGTGTGTTTCTTACTGTAGGGGGGCGGGACTGGACGTGTGATGTCACTGATCGTCGTTCTCTATGACTGGGAACAGACGATCACTGACACTGCCACAGAGAAGGTTTGTTTACCTCTCCCCGTTCTTCAGCCCCTGTGACCCGATCTCGGAACACCTGTGGCGATTGGGTCCACGGGTCCCGCAGGCGCGGTCATGGAGCTTCAGACCCACGGCTGGGTTCTTAAAGGGGAAATACATGTACGCCCTTGTGCCCAGCCGTGCCATTCTTTTGACGTATATTGTCGTGCGGCGGTCCTTAATTTTGCCATTTGAATCTTTCTTAGCTTAGTACAGGGGTCTCCAAACCTTTAAAACAAAGTGCCAGTTGATTATCCTTAAGACATTAGGGGGGGCCAGACTGTGGTCCCCCAGGAGTCGAAAATGCCCCCGTGTCAGTAAGAGCCGGTTCACACTGGGGAGACTCGTCAGGCGACTCAGCCGCCTGACAAGTCGCATCCCATTCTATTCAATAGAACCGTTCTAATAGGAGCGACGCAAGTCGCTCCGACTTAGAAAAAGGTTCTTGTACGACTTCAGCGGCGACTCGGGGCAACTTGCATTGACTTCTATACAGAAGTCATTTTGCAAGTCGGCCCTGAAGTCGTCTTCAGGACGCCTTGCCGAGTCGCCCCTGAAGTCGTGCCACCCCAATGTGAACAGGTTCTGAGAGTAAACAATGTTACTGACTTGGTGGTCAGGGGGTGTAAATAAAAATAACATAGCACCTCTGGTCACTAGGAGCTGAAATAGTGCCCTGTTATTGGTATTGGAGGAATAATGCCCCATTGTTGGTGTCATTGGGAGGAATAGTGCACCGTCGTTATTGTAATTGAGAGGAATAGTGTCCCACTGTTATGCCCTGTACACACGATCGGTTCATCCGATGACAACGGTCTGATGGATTTTTTCATCAGATATCCGATGAAGCTGACTTTCATCAGTCTTGCCTACACACCATCAGTTAAAAAAACGATCGTGTCAGAACACGGTGACGTAAAACACAACGAAGTGCTGAGAAAAATGAAATTCAATGCTTCCGAGCATGCGTCGACTTGATTCTGAGCATGCGTTGATTTTTAACCGATGGATTTCCCCACAGACTATCGTTTTTTTCTATCGTTTTTTTAACCATCAGATAATTTTAAAACAGGTTCTAAGTTTTTTCACCGATGGGAAAAAAACTGATGGGGCCCACACACGATCGGCTCGTCTGATGAAAACGTTCCGTCAGACCGTTTTCATGAGATGAACCGATCGTGTGTACGCGGCATTAGTGTCATTGGGAGGAATAGTGCCTCATTGTTGGTGTCATTGGGAGGAATAGTGCCCCATCTTGGTGTCTTTGAGAGGAAAAGTGCCCCATTGTTGGTGTCATCGGGAGGAACAATGTTCCATTGTTGGTGTCATTGGGAGAAACAGTGCCCCATTGCTGGTGTCAGTGGGAGGAATGATCCATAAAGGCAAGCAAAGGGCCACATTTGGCCTGCAGGCCCAAGTTGGGAGACCACTGGCTTAGTACAATTGGTGAAGCCGTTTTCAGTTTCAGTCCCAGTCAGGTACTAGAGAAATTCTATTTTTTTTTTTTTAGCCCATAATTAGCTATTAAAATTCCCAATCCCATGGCATAGATTTACAATGAGCAGTAAAAAGCTGACTCTTGGTATTCAAGGTAAATTCATGGCTATTGTAACTTTAGCAGATACTACCCCACACAACAACTCAGTTTTGGGGGATTACTCAAGGGGCAATACAAGCTTTACAGTTTCAAACTGTAGCATCACCTTAGAGCAGTGGTTCTCAACCTGGGGGTCAGGACCCCCTTGGGGGTCAAATGATGATGCCAGGGGTCACCAAATCCTGGGCTGTTTCTGAAGCCTGCACCACTCTCCCAGCCTTCTTGTGGCTGCTCAGCAGGGCTGTCTCTGGAGCCGGTGGCCACCCAGCTGGGCTGTTCCTGGAGCACACGGCTGCCCACTCAGCCTCTTCCCAGCCGCCCATTCAGTTCACGGCATGGGTTGGGGGGCAGAGACTAGAGGTCCGCTAACTGGTGAGGATTGTGAGGGGCTGGAGGAGACCCTATCTACTGATTTCAGCATAGGTGTCACTGCTACGAGACACCACAAAGTTGGAGACACACTGGGTAACACTACCTATGATTATTGTTGCCATTAAAAGTCCCCACTAAAAGTCCCCACTACAGTTCTCAGATCAGCAGATGACCTTGATCAAGAGAACCTAAGTTGGCTGATCAAAACTCCCCCTAGCATTGCCACTCATCCCATTCCCCCTCCACCAAGAAATAAGAGAAGGAATTAAAATAGAGAATACATGGAAGGGAGAGGAAAAGAGGAGGAGGAAGAAAGAAAAAGGGAGAGAAAGAATAAAAGGAAAAAACAAGAAAGACGGCTAGAGAGAGGGATGGGGGAAAAAAACATGAAATTAGGATAGCGAGAGATAAAAGGGAAAAAGAGGAGAACAAAGAGAAAAAGTGGTACATTCTAAAATGTACCATATGAGGTTTTAATACTGTATGAGTGGAGGAGACTCAGGGAGTGCTAAATTTCCACGGGTTAGGAGCGCAAATTACTTGTCTTGCCTTGGGTGCTGACAACCCACGCAACGAAAATAATTTTACTGTTGGGGGTCCCCACAACTTGGAACATTTTATCAAGGGGTCACGGCACTAAAAGGTTGAGAACCACTGCCTTAGAGGAACCTTTTGCTAAGCATAATGGGAAATAATTTCCAGTACCAAACCTTTGTAGGTTTTTAATAATAAATCACTCCATATCACTTAATTTGATATTTTTATCACTGTTGTATGTCTGTCGCCTCTTATCAGTCCTACTTGCCTGCTGTTTTTTCCCCTTTATGACCTCTACGTCAAAAGTAATATTTCAATCATTATGTTTCCTTTAAAGGTACAATGTTAACGAAAAACCTGTCAGCGAATCTAGAGGGACTGCCTATAAGAAAGTTATATTTCGGCAGTACCTTGATAGCACTTTCACAAAACCTGCTGTAGATGGTGAATATGAAGAACATCTTGGTATACTTGGACCTGTAATCAGAGCTGAAGTTGAAGATGTTATCCAGGTAAAAAGTTCTATAGTTAAGATCATTTTTTTAAACCTGGCATTTTAGTTAAAAGGGATAAAAAAATTCCCGACTTGGAGCATCCATTAAATGTTGAGAACTACAAAATGAAATGGCTATCCTGAAATAAGTTAAAGGGGTTGTAAAGGAAAAAAATATTTTCCCCTAAATAGCTTCCTTTACCTTAGTGCAGTCCTCCTTCACTTACCTCATCCTTCCATTTTGCTTTTAAATGTCCTTATTTCTTCTGAGAAATGCTCACTTCCTGTTCTTCTGTCTGTAACTCAACACCGTAATGCAAGGCTTTCTTCCTGGTGTGGAGAAAGCCTCTTGAGGGGGGAGGGGCGAGCAGGAGTGTCAGAACGCCCACTAACACACAGCTCCTTTCTCTATCTGCAAAGTTGAGAGTGTCCTGACTTGCCTGCTCGCCCCCTCCCCCCTCAAGAGGCTTTCTCCATACCAGGGAGAAAGCCTTGCATTACGGTGTTGAGTTACAGACAGAAGAACAGGAAGTGAGCATTTCTCAGAAGAAATAAGGACATTTAAAAGCAAAATCGAAGGATGAGGTTAGTGAAGGAGGACTGCACTAAGGTAAAGGAAGCTATTTAGGGGGAAAAAAAATCCTTTACAACCCTTTTAAGTTTGCTTTGTTTCGACCTTTTTTTTTTTTTTCTACTTCATAGCTCAGAGTTTTCCTTTTTTTTTCAGTAAATGTTGTGTGTAAGTAAAAGATTATTGGCAATACTTAATAAAATAGGAGATGAAAGAAAAAATATATATATTATATATAATTATATTTAGCCATGGTATATTTCTCAAGAAATTAAGTCTGTGACCTTGTGTTTTTTTTTTTTTTGGTAGGTGACTTTTAAAAACTTAGCAACTCGCCCTTATTCTATTCATGCTCATGGAGTTTCTTATGAAAAGTCGTCAGAAGGATATAGCTATACCGATGAAACAGAGGAGTGGCTCCGGGGAGATGATGTTGTAAAGCCTGGAGAAGTATATGTTTATGTGTGGTATGCCACAAAACAATCTGGACCTGAGCCAGAGGCATCAGCCTGCAGAACATGGGCCTATCATTCTGGTGTCAACATTGTAAGAAACCATGTTTTTTAGAATCTCTAAAAACTGAAAATAACATTGAAAAAGATTTTCACACACTGCATCAATTTGCGTACAAAACAGGCTAAATGACATCTTTGCATTAAAAAAATTACTTCAGTACCTGTTTTGAACAATGCGTATTAGTAGCATTTGCCACTATGGTACTTTTTAAATTATTTTAACCACTTAAGCCTCGGACCATTATGCAGCTAAAGGCCCCTTTTTGCGATTCGGCACTGCGTCGCTTTAACTGACAATTGCGCAGTCGTGCCACGTGGCTCACCAAACAAAATTGACATACTTTTTTCCCCACAAATAGAGCTTTCTTTTGGTGGTATTTGATCACCTCTCCGTTTTTTTATTTTTTGCGCTATAAACAAAAATAGAGCGCCAACTTTTGAAAAAAAAAATCAATATTTTTTACTTTTTCCTATAATAAATATACCCCAAAAATATATAAAAAAAAACATTGTTTTTCCTTAGTTTAGGCCGCTACGTATTCTACATATTTTTGGTAAAAAAAAATATAGTAATAAGCGTTTATTGATTGGTTTGCGCAAAAGTTATAGCGTCTACAAAATAGGGGATAGTTTTATGGCATTTTTGTTAATTTTTTTTTTTTACTAGTAATGGCGGCGAGCAGCGATTTTTATCATGACTGCGACATTATGGCGGACACATCGGACACTTTTGACACTATTTTGGGACCATTGTCATTTTTACAGCAAACAGTGCTATAAAAATGCACTGATTACTGTGAAAATGACCCTGGCAGTGAAGGGGTTAACCTGTAGGGGATACTAAAGGAGTTAAGTATTCCCTAATGTGTGTTTCTTACTGTAGGGGGGCGTGGCTGGGCGTGTGCCATCACTGATCGTCGTTACCTATGACAGGGAACAGACGATCAGTGACAGGCACACTAGGAAGCAAGGGGAGAGGTTTGTTTACACTTACCTCTCCTCGTTCTTCAGCTCTGTGACCCAATCGCGGGACACCGGCGGTGATCGGGTCCCGCGGGCACAGGCACAAAGCTAGACTTCTTAAAGGGGATGTACCTGTACGTCCATATGCCCAGCTGTGCCATTCTGCCAACGTATTTAGTCGTGCGGCGGTCCTTAAGCGGTTAACAAGACATGATGATTTACATCAATCCCTGACCCCTAAAGGTGTTTATTTAATATTCTGTATAGTTTTTGGTGGAAATCAATTTTTGAAGGCAATTAACCTGAAAACAGTGAGAACAGCAGACTCCCATCACATAGCATCCTCAGTGGCACTTATTCCTTAAAAATATACCTCAAAAATCAGGGGTCATCTTATACGCCAGAGTCAGTCAGACTGCGGGCGTTCATTGTGCAAAAGCCGCGCCTCCTCCTCCTCCCAGAAGAGCCTGTGTTCAGTGTTCCACCTATTACGGAAGGCAGCAACAGAGAATCCCACAATCCCAGTAGAGAGATAACATGCATATAAAATCAGCGCTCACTTTCAGCAATCCTAAACATAATTCTAAAAGTCCAGCAACTAATAATGTCCTCTCTGGTTGCGACTCCCATAATTCTTAAACAGGATCTTCCATAATACTCCAATGCGGCTGTTTTACTGCCGCGGAACACCCTTTAAAAGTCTATGGGAGAATTCAAAAGTGCTAATTTTAAAGGTTAATATGCAAGTTATTGTTATAAAAAGTGTTTGGGGACCTGGGTCCTGCCCCAGGGGACATGTATCAATGCAAAAAAAGTTTAAAAAACGGCAGTTTTTTTCTGGAGAAGTGATTTTAATAATGCATAAAGTGAAACAATAAAAGTGAAATATTCCTTTAAATTTCGTACCTGGGGGGTGTCTATAGTATGCATGGAAAGTAGCGCATGTTTCCAGTGCTTAGAAAAGTCCCTGCACAAAATGACATTTCTAAAGGAAAAAAAAGTCATTTAAAACTACTCGCGGCTATAATGAATTGCCGGGTCAAAACAGATAAAAGTCATTGAAAAAAAAACAGCATGGTTTCCCCCTTAGTCCATTACCAGGCCCTTTGGGTCTGCTATGAAAATTAAGGGGAAATCCTAACCAAAATTTTTAAAAAAAGTGTTGTGGGTCCCCCCCAAATTCCATATCAGGCCCTTCAGGTCTAGTATTGATATTAAGGGGACCATTTTTTTTTAAATGGCATAGGGTTCCCCCCCAAAAATAAATCAATCCATAATTGTATAAATGGATTTTAAGGGGAACCCCGCACCAAAATAAAAAAAATGGCATTGGGTTCCCTCCAAAAATCCATACCAGAGCCTTATCCGAGCACACAACCTGGCAGGAAAAGAGGGGGGGTGTGAAAGCGCCCCCCCTCCTAAACCGTACCAGGCCACATGCCCTCAACATGGTTTATAATACACTTCAGTCAGTGTATTAATATATATATATATATAGATATACATATATATACACACACACACAGTATATATATATATATATATATATATATATATATATATATATATATATATTAGGGCTGTGCGTTAAACGCGATATTAACGGCGTTAACGCAAACCCATGTTAACGCCGTCAATATTTTTATCGCGCGATTAACGCGGGAGCGCTCGGGGTGGACGTGCAGAGTGTGCAGAGGCGCGGCGCGGCTTACCTTCTCGCTGGATTCACAGGCAAGTTACTCACCTTGTCCCTGGATCCAGCAATGCCACCCCGCTGTGTGATCGAGCGGGTCCTCCTCGCTTGGCGGGTCCTCCTCGCTCGGCAGGTCCTCCTCGCTCGATTCACAGTGTCTGTGTGCCGCCGATCTCCGTTCCCTGCGACGTTACGACGCACGGGAGCGGAGAACGGCGCCAAATTCAAAAAAGTAAACAAACACAATACACACAGTATACTGTAATCTTATAGATTACAGTACTGTATGTAAAAAATACACACCCCCCTTGTCCCTAGTGGTCTGCCCAGTGTCCTACATGTACTTTTATCAAATAAAAACTATACTTTCTGCCTGAAAACTGTAGATTGTCCAAAAGTGTCCCTTTATGTCAAAAATGGTTTTAGATCAGCTAGAAAACAGCGATCATAAATTATAATCACTTGCATAATTGTGCGATATTTGTGGGGAAATTCGTCATAAATTAGATAGATTAATCGTGAGTTAACTATGACATTAATGCGATTAATCGCGATTAACATTTTTAATCGTTTGACAGCACTAATATATATATATAAATACACAGTCTAATATATATATTGATACACCGCCTGAATACCGTTTGATATAAAATATTGCAATGATCACCATTTTATTCTCTGTTGAAAAAATGATATATAATGTTTGGGGGTTCTAAAGCCTCATACACATGATCGGACTTCCATCGGACTTTTCTGTGGATTTTGGTCCGAAGGAGCGTTGGCCATGAACTTGGTATGCATACACACGGCAGAACTTTTTCAGCCAACATTCACCAAGCTCTTTACTGCCACCCTTTGGGTAACTTCTGCTATTGTTGTCTGATGTTTAGCATTGGTTCGGAGAATGCGCGTTTGTACTTTGGACTCCGATGGAATTGTGTACACACGATCGGATGATCCTCCATCGGACATTTGTTGTCAGAAAGTCTGAGAGCATGCACAGCGAACTGACAACAGTTGTCCGATGGAGCATACAGACAGTTGGATTGTCCGATAAAACGTCGAACCGTTGTTGACCGAAAGTCTGATCGTGTTTATGGGCCTTAAGATTTTTTTTGCAAAAAATACAGATTTTAACTTGTAAGCAACAAATGTCAGAAATAAGCTTAGGCATGAAAGGGTTACATTATAAATTGTGCACAAAGTGCCTTAACCAAATGTGAAACAGTGGCCCGGATTCAGAGAGCAATTGCGCCTGCGTAACCATAGTTACGCAGCGCAATTGCTTGCTTGCGCCGGCGTTAAGAATGCTCCTGATTCAGGAACATCGTAACGCCGACTGCAGCCTAAAATCTGCGTGGCATAAGGCTCTTATGCCACGCAGATTTTAGGCTGAATTCTTGCGATGACCGCTAGGGGGCGCTCCCATTGTGCTCAGTGTATAGTATGCAAATTGCATACTAACACCGATTCACAATGTTGCGCGAGCCCTGCGTACGCAAGTTATGGAGTTTCCGTACGGCGTCTTTAGCGTAAGGCTGCCCCTTCTAATAGTAGGGGCAGCCAATGCTAAAGTATACCCGCCGTTCCCGCGTCGTGAAATTTGAATTTCACGTCGTTTGCGTAAGTGATTCGTGAATGGCGCTGGACGCCATTCACGTTCACTTTGAAGCAAATGACGTCCTTGCGACGTCATTTGCCACAATGCACGTCGGGAAAGTTTCCCGACGTCGCATGCGCTT